>NC_134834.1:104184772-104484772 GCF_004210375.1 Tachypleus tridentatus
CCATGGCAAGGTCACCTAGTGTTTTGTCAATATAATCCTGGGAAGGCACATATATATGGCCTAAAAGTGTATAAATTATGTGCTCCCCAAGGTAACACTTACACCAACACTGTTTGTGCTGGAAAAGATGACACACAGACACAGCGAGATCGATCCTTAGATGGATTCACCCATGCAACTCAAATAGTCCTTGATCTTGCTAAAGACAATCTAGATGTAGGGAGAACAATCGCTACAGATAATAGATTTAGCAAATGAGTTGCTAAAGCATTAAATCCACCTTGTGGGGCGAACAGAAAGGGTAAATTACCCCAAGGAAATTATAAGCACGAAACTAAAGAAGGGAGAAATTATAGGTTACCAACAAGATGATTGAATTATGACTGTAAAGTGGAAGGACAAATGTCATGTTCTTATGTTGTCAACGATCTGAGCTTCGAGGAATCTGGATGGAGAACCAATGAGGTAGATGTAAAAAACAACAGAAATGGTTCTCAGTTAGGATATCACAAAAAATGAATAGACACATCCGATTAAAAGTCCAGTTATTTCTCGTCACTTAGGAAAAGTAATAGATGGTATCATAAGATTGCCTTTAAGTTTTGCTAAACACAGCAGTGGTAAATGCTTTGGTATTATTCAATAAACACACACACAAAAACTACAAATGCATGAGTTTCGAAAATCAGTCATTGGATCACTGTGTCAAGTGAACGTTCAAGCAGCAGTGACACCAATGATAACACCAGGAAAGGTCAACACACTGGACATTAGGCTTACATTGAAAGGGACAAGTCTAACAAAATAATTCGTAGAAAATACATTGTCTGCTACAGTGAAATAAGAAACACAGTTGTGTAAAAGAAGTTGAAAGATAGATTAAAAACGTTCGCACATATTGTGACGAATGTGAAGGTACCTCAGTTGTATGCATTACTTGTTTCAATAAACAACATTAGGTCATATAACTTTAAATTTTACCTATAATAATTACTGTAGCTTGGAACTGCTTTCTTACTGTCCATTATTTTTATTTCCATGGCGAACTGAGTTGTTTGTACACTAATCTCCTTTGGAAATAATATATTGGAAAATATGCATAAAATGTCGCATAAAAAATTCTTTTTTTACATTCAAAATCCATTTTTCTTCTGTATCCATTGATGTCTAAATAAAGTTACTTGTTTAGTCTATTTATATATAACATACGCAACTATCAGGTTAATAAAACATAAAAAATTAAGAAAAAATAGGTGGCCTTAGAAACGAAATGTTGTCCCAATGTCCCACTCTCATATGTATATGTAGCCGTTGTGTCCCAGCCAATAAGTGGCCCTTTAAAAAGAAAATACAGCACGACTCACTGGTGGGTAGTGTGGGGAGCCAACGTATTAATTACTAGAAATACTGGGTAGTTTTGTATTAGGAAGCAAATACAGGATGATAAAGATAACTTACTTTGATCACATTTGGCATGATGTATTCTGTATTTTTTGTAATACAACTCAGTTAATGGGAGGATAGTTTCAATTTCAAACCTACATGACTCGAATGTTAATCATGCGTTAACGAATAAAGATCAGAAAAATCGCAGATTCGAATCCCGTTCAGTCACACTTATGATTTGATTTTGGTTTGGTTTGTTTTGAATTTCGCGCAAAGCTACTCGAGGGCTATCTGCGCTAGCTGTTCCTAATTTAACAGTGTAAGACTAGAGGGAAGGCAGCTAGTCATCACCACCCACTGCCAACTCTTGGGCTACTCTTTTACCAACGAATAGAGGGATTGACCATCACATCATAACGCTACAACGGCTAAAAGGGCGAGCATATTTGGTGCGACGGGGATTCGATCCCGCGACCCTCGGGTCGCGAGTCGAACGCCTTAACCCACCTGGCCATGCCGAGCCTTATGATTTGAATGCAAAACTCTTGCGGATGGTGACGAACTAACCCACATATGTATAGAGATTCCTGTAGCATTTAATAAACAATTATATTAGTAGTAATAAATCTTATTTCTATATACTGATTTAGCTACATAAGTATAACTTGCCCAAAGACCGATGCCGCATCCTCACCGCATACCACAGAAGCCATTGCCTTCTGGATTTTCTAAAGAATCTACCCTGCAGTTAAAAACAAGGAAACCTCGCCTTACCCTGCGGGCCTTTTGAAGGATAAAATTTAATGAACTATTAGTACATGATAGAATGAAGTAATGAATACATGTGCAGATAGGGTCGCTGGTTGTGCCTTTCCCTCCCCCTACCGTCAACTTGTGAAATCTTCACAACTTAAAAATTAAACTTTATATTCATCGTTTGTGCAATCTGCGAATCTCTTTTTACGTTGTTTCATTATTTAGAGGAAACAGTCGAATTCTGTAGCGTTTATTAGATCTTTTCTACGATCCATCTACTTTAGCTTTCTATGAACTATACTCACTTTAAGACACTGGGTAATTAAATTCGATCTGTGTAATAAGTTCACGTAAATTTGGAATAAAAATTGAAAATTTTGCACATTCTACGAGAGGAGTTAGCGCAGACATTACTTATAAATTGGCATTTGTTAAATCTAAATGCAATATGTTTGGTTGTAAGCGCAACGCTAAACATTGAGCTGTCCGGGTATCGAAAGCCGAGTTTTAGTTTTGTAAGTTAAAAGACTTGCCGCTAGGTGGTTGAATTTGATGATTGTCTAAAATAACCTGTGTATAATATGTATATATCGTGTTCAGCTGCCTAATTAAATGAGTAAAAATTTAAGATGCAATAACTATTGTTGGTATCTTAACACGTTATAAAATATAGTAACTAAACTGATGGATGAATGGAGCAGAACGATTTGTCTTCGATACCTCAGAGTAAAATCCCAGAATTCTAATCGCTAATGTTTAAGATTCTGGACATTTGCTTTTCCTGCTACTCTTTAACCTTTTCCAGATGACGATGACCGAAACCAAGCGTAAATGATTGGTATTTGTTCATCAGTCCTTTCAATCGTAGGAATGAGTGAAGCTCACAAAAAATACTGTCCCCCTCAAATATCGATCCTCTTGTTACAAAAATCAAGACGATTATTTTATGTGTTATAATAAGTGGTTTCAATCTTTTTCATGTTTGTTTGTTTGATGTTTGAGTTCCGCGCAAAGCTACACGAGGACTATCTACACTAGCCGTCCCTAATTTAGCAGTGTAAGACAAGAGGCAACTAGTCACCAACACTCACCGCAAAGTCTTGGGTTATTCTTTTACGAACAGATAGGGAGATTGGCCGTCACTTTATAATGTTCCCACGGCTGAAAGGGCGAGAATATTTGGTGTGACGGAGATTCGAACACGCGACCCTGAAATTGTAAGTCGATTGCCCTAACTACTCAGCCATGCCGAGCCACAATATTTTTGTAACTAATTAAAATGTCATAAAACCGTTTGTCGCATAAGGAGCTAATCGTCATTTGTTTCTATCAAGGCTAAAAGGCTGAGACGAGTTTTATATATGTATGACTCAGTTAAATAAAATAAATTCGTCTTATTTACTTGAAGTTCATGTACCATAAGTAACACATGGTTCAGTGATGCTGAATGTTCGTCCACCCAGAGAATGGAAGAATTGCTTAACAAAGGAGCTAGCTGCACTGAGTGCCTGTTCTTTCTTTGGTTTACAATAAGAATACAGAAGAACTGTAGCTGAGCGACAACTACGGAACTGATTAGTAAAAAAAAAATCTTACCAATTCAAACCATAAGCAAAATGATAAAATATGGTCGCTTATTCGTACGAATAAACTCATTTCATATCTGTGTAAATAAGTTAATAGCGACTTTTAAAGTTCGTTCTGTTGCTCTTAAATTAAATTCAATGAAATAAACAAAAACATTTAATTTTTTTAACACTAACAGGAATAAAAATAAATCTGACGCGGTCCTGTGGGAGAACTCTTGAATTTGAAGCTGGCAACTTTGGTTCGAATTTGTTAGACACCACAAAGAATATAACCCCGCTTAAAGTGACTGGTGTGCGAAAAGTGATAACCAATCATTAGAGTGGGTGGTTCTATCTTTTCTCTTTTTTTAGCGCTTTCCTATAAATACAAAGTACAAACATTTGAGTTATTTACTGTCCCATAATCCAACATAACTTAGGACACAAAATGTGACCGTGTAAATTTGCGTGAAATAAAAAAAAAACAAATATTTTCTCCGTATTAAGTTCAATTATTGTGTATTTAAATTTTCATAAAAATAATTTCGTTTATTACTTACAGAGCCCCGTAGGCCCGGCATGGCCAAGAGTGTTAAGGCGTGCGACTCGTAATCTGAGGGTCGTGGGTTCGCATCCCCGTCGCGCCAAACATGCTCGCCCTTTCAGCCGTGGGGGTGTTATAATGTGATAGTCAACCCCACTATTCGTTGGTAAAAGAGTAGCCCAAGAGTTGGCGGTGGGTGGTGATGACTAGCTGCCTTCCCTCTAGTCTTACACTGCTAAATTAGGGACGACTAGCACAGACAGCCCTCGAGTAGCTTTGTGCGAAATTCAAAAACAAACAGAGCCCCGTAGTCTCAACCACTGCAAAAATAAGCGAAGTGAAATATTATCTTCATTTGTTGTGCCCCCTCACCCAGTGGTGCAGCAGTATGTTTCCGGGTTTACAACGCTAGAAACAGGATTTCGATACCCGTGGTGGGCAGAGCACATATAGCCTATTGTGTACTTTTTTGTTCTTTATTAAAAACAAATAAAAATTTGTTCTATGCGAGGTATGGTCAGGTGATTAGGGCACTTAATTTGCAACCCAAGTTTCTGGGGTTCAACTTGTAACCTGATGGTACCGGGTTCTAATCCCCGTTACACCAAACATGCTCGCACTTTCTACCGTAGGCCATTATAATATGACGATCAGTCTCACTATTTCTTGATAGAAGAATATCCCAAACTGCTTCCACTCTAGTCTTTCACCATGACTTATATTTTTGTAACTCCGAAAACCTAGTCATATATTACTGTTAGTTTAACGGTCCGGCATGACCAGGTGGGTTAAGACGTGCGACTCGTAATCTGATGGTCGCAAGTTCGCGTCCCCGTCGCGCCAAACATGCTCGTCCTTTTAGCCGTGGGGGCGTTATAATGTGATGGTCAATCCCACTATTCGTCAGTAAAAGAGTAGCCAAAGAGTTGGCGGTGGGGGGTGAGGACTAGCTTCCTTCCCTCTTGTCTTACACTGCTAAATTAGGAACGGCTAGCGCAGATAGCCCTCGAGTAGCTTTGCGCGAAATTTAAAAAACAAACAACTATTAGTTTAATTATAGGATTTAAACTTGGAAACAAAAGAATGACGTAAGCATTTATAAATTAACCCGTGAATCATGTACCTTTGAACCATTGTTAGAAACTTCTATTTTACCGTTTTTTACGAGTCTAGATAAGTTATATTTCACTCAAAGTTCTTTCCAAACTGTCTTGAAATCATTTAATTTTCAGTATTTAGATTCTAGAAACATTAACTTCAACATTTAACTCTGCCATACGTCTTGAGATATTTAAAATCCTCCAAACTCTGTTCGGAATGATACATACGATGAGTTTCGTGTTTATTCACTGCATGCTTCCTAACATTTTTGATGCAAAGATAAATGAAACAGCTAATGGATTTTTGAATCTCTCGAACTGCCTCTGATGAAAAGTAGTGCGTTACTGTTGATGATGTTAAACCTTCCCACCGATATGAACTGCCTCTGATGAAAAGTAGTGCATTACTGTTGATGATGTTAAATCTTCCCACCGAAATTCCGCAAAACGTATCTATAGGTCTCCCATTCTTGGAGTTGCTTTTAGACTGTATTATTTATTAAATGAGAAACTACCACCTCCGAACTGAAACGTAATTCTGCTTGTTCGCATTAGCGAGCGCTACGTTTTTCATTTTCTACACGAGGGTTATCTGCGCTAGCTGTCCCTAATTTAGCAGTAAGACTAGAGGGAAGGCATCTAGCCATCACCACCCATCGCCAGCTCTTGGGATTCTCTTTTATCAACAAACAGTGGAATTGATCGTTACGCATATAATAACGCCCCACAGATGAAAGGACGAGCATGTTTGGTGTGACAGGGATTCAGACCCGCAACTCTCAGATTACGAGACAAGCGCCCTAACCACCTGGTCATTTCTACTGGGAAAACAATGATGGTAACGTGACAATAGTCAGTCGTAAAATCTCAACGTAAAACCCTGTGCACCTACTTCTTCTAAGGTGTCTTTGTTAGCAGAATGATATTGCTGCAACAATAATACAGCAATAATATTCATAATATAGATTATGAATCAAATACATTGGCAAATGACATTGTTGTGCAATAGAATTATTTTATATATGCATAAACGGCTCGTTTAGGTTGAGAAAATATTTTACGTAGAAGAGCAAACAACGTTTCGACCTTCTTCGGTCATCTTCAGGTTCACAAAGAAAGAAAAAGGTAACTGACCGGAAGCTGACCACATATTTGGAAGGGGTTGTGTAACTGAGTGTCGGAATGTAGAGGGCGGTGTTAGATGTTTGAATATATAATTTTATATTATTTATTTTATTATATTTAATATTGGTATAAAGGCGTTCCTTTATATTGGTTTATTTTGGGTTTAAGTTGTTGTATAAGTAAGGCTTCTTTAATTTTGCGCACACACCTAGACAGAAAGCAAAATCAACCAACAAAAGTAAATATATCTCATGAATCAAAAAATCACGAAACCATATACTGCTGCATACCATATATTCCCGACATCAGCAGACAAATAACCAACATTTGGCAAAAACTAATAACAAAATATGACATTCCAGTTGCTACCAAATTTATTCAAAAACCAGGCACAAAACTGAGGTCTATACTATGTAAAAGCTACACTGACAAACACCACACCAACATTATTTATAAAATACAATGTGATAAGTGCCACGACTTCTATATTGGAGAAACAAGTAGAAAAATGGAAACCAGATTCAAAGAACATAAAAGGTCACCTTCACACGTTTTCGAACACAGCAAGTCAAATAAACACAACATAACCATAGAAAACACTCAAATACTAAATAAAGAAACAAACATAAACAAACGCAAATTTAAAGAAGCCTTACTTATACAAAAACTTAAACCCAAAATAAACCAATATAAAGGAACGCCTGTATACCTATATTAAATATAATAAAATAAATAATATAAAATTATATATTCAAACATTTAACACCGCCCTCTACATTCCGACACTCAGTTACACAACTCCTTCCAAATATGTGGTCAGCTTCCGGTCAGTTACCTTTTTCTTTCTTTGTGAACCTGACAATGACCGAAGAAGGTCGAAACGTTGTTCGCTCTTCTACGTAAAATATTTTCTCAACCCAAACGAGCCGTTTTTGCATATATATTTCCCCAGAAGTGGGTTTTCTCGACATCACTAAGAATTATTTTAAATATTCTATAGATTTGTCTTCTTTATCATGAAGATAAAAATGAAAGTGACAAAATAACAGAGACAAAACGTAGATAATTGTACTTATATTGGTCAGTACCACTGTCTGTTGTATTTCATGTACTGTCCCCCAGTGGTTCAGCGGTATGTCTGCGGACTTACAACGCTAAAAACCAGGTTTCGATACCCGTGGTGGGCAGAGCACAGATAGCCCATTGTGTGGCTATGTGCTTAATTCAAAAAACAAACAATTTCATGTACTCACATTTAGACGAACACGCAGAAGATGGAAATTGTTTCTTGAAACAAAATGTAGAAATTCGTTTAACTGTCATTTAAATGTTACATCGTGCGTGAAGAGAGAAGTTTCAAAACTACAGTTTTTTGTTCACTCTTTGCTCATACCAGCTGCGAGTTCTGTGAATGACAGAACAGCCGCTTCTGATGTGGATGAACTATTTGTAATAACACATGCTTTAGGCTTAGTGATGCACGATAACAACGTTCCTTACTGCACTATGTACCTTAAATATATTTTCCCAACCAAACACTCAAAACGTGTAAAACAACAAAAACATCATCGTAGAAAGTTTTTTTATATTCATCATTTTAGTTTACAAAATTAATTGGCTGTGTTAAATGAGTAAAAATAAATGCCATTTAAATATACTGTAGAACAACAGTAGAAATAGCATTTAAACCTATATAACCTATACGAGATTACACACAAGAGGGAGGTTTCTTTAACTTTGTGACAAACGTTAAAAGTACATGTTACGGAATTTCCATTTGAAAGTTAGATTAAAAGTACATTAATTAGTATTTCTCTATGTGATCATTGTATAATACGTGACAGAACACAAGTTTTTGATTGATTTCTTAGAAAGCAAAATGAAATTATTCAAATATTTATTTGTTCTTTGTGGTCTCTTTTCACAAGAATGTTAATTAATCGTTATGAAGATAATTCTTCTGAGTGTACGTAATCAGAAATACAAACAACCCGTACCAATACTAAATAAATGAGAACATATTTAAGATAACTGTAAATAACTTTATTCAATAATATTGTAACATGTGCGAAACAATGTGTGACTAAATCGTTCTTTGCCACAAATGTATTTATATATATTTGCTTATGATGAATAGCATCTTCGGAACAGATTCCTTAAAACCCAATCAAAGTTTACTATAGTTTCTTCATATGCCATTTTGGTAGTGTGATAATAAACACATATCTACAGAACACATTTTTGTTCTCTTATTTTGTAGTTAAGCACAAAGCTAAACAATTGTATATTTGTGCTGTAACCACTATAGGTATCGAAACCCTATTTTCAACATCATAAGTCCCTAAACAAACCGTTGAACGACTAGTTCACAAACGACATTTTGAATGACATTCTAACAGTGAAACTGACTTTTTCTTTTCAATATTCTAGTTAACAACAGATGGAGAGGAAAGCCATCAGCTCATCCGCTCTACACTACACTACAGCCTCATTTTACAGGAGTTAAAATATCTGTGAAAGCATAATTCAGTCATATGATTTTTATCTTATTAAAGTCATCTTTAGATTTCGAACCATGTAGTTATAAGCGGGCAACGTACT
The DNA here is from genome assembly GCF_004210375.1 of Tachypleus tridentatus. Lineage (NCBI taxonomy): Eukaryota > Metazoa > Arthropoda > Merostomata > Xiphosura > Limulidae > Tachypleus > Tachypleus tridentatus. Next base: position 104,193,853 of record NC_134834.1, read on the forward strand.
AGTTATAAAAACTTCGACACACATAAAATTATCTTATTTAATGGTAAACTGGAAAAACAAAGTGAAAGCATTTTAAAACCAAGCTCCTAAATGAGAGGAAGGAAAATAAAACAAATAAATGGTAGAATTTTAATAAAAACTAGAAAATAGTAAAAGTAAGTAAGTACTGTATAATAACCTAATATGTTCAATAAACAGAACTTTGTTATAGGTATTTGAACAAGATTAACAGAAATTAATATTGAATCATTAAATATAATGGAGAATTCCTAAACGAAACGTTCTCTGAACTCTTTGTGCTCTTGAGAAAGAGCGTTTTTTTTTTCATTTGAAAATGAATTAATATTAAATAAATCAATACGTTTAATAACGTTACGAAATAGGTAATAATTAGGTCCTGTTAAATAACAGGTTTATTATAAATGATAAACTAAAATAAACACCGGAAAGTTATTAATTATTTATTGCACACCAAGGAGCGCGTCAGGAGTGCTACCATAATAACTGATATAATTAATTAATTAATCTATACTGAAAATAATTAAGTGTAAAAAAACAACTCGATATTAGAATATAACATAGAATTTATTAATAGATTTTAGTTTGATCAACTAAAAGTTTGTGAAACTTCTGTACAGAGGAGATTCAGTCCATCTATCTGGCAGTCCATATTACCTTTTTAATTAACATTTTCCCTGTACTTAAAAGTTAATTTTCTTTGGTACAAAGATTTCTAATTGAAAACGAATACTATCTTATTATGCTCCAACTGATTATCCATTTGGGTTGTCTCCGAAAAATATTCCCTGTACTTTTGGCACACCGGGTGTGAACTGGGCCTCAGAGTGGGTCGTGAATTGGATTACAAAGGTGAAAGAGACAAGCTATTTATATATTATTACAATGTCTATAACATGCTACAAAAGATGAAAGAAGTATGTTGGAAAACCTAAGATTGGGAGTAAATCAAAGAGGGAAACGTGGAGTGAAAATAATGAATGGTTTTCAAAAAGGATGTCAAGAAAAAGAAAGAAAATATTCCAGAATAGGAATTTTGCCCCGGGCCTGCAAGACCTCTGGGTAGCCCTGCTTAACGCCCCGAAAAAATATCCAAGAACTTAATTCTGTAAGTAAAAACACTGTTTATAGCTTCATTGTTCATTTACCAAACGGTCCCTTGTTGCCCGTATTTTATGTTTAATCTATTAAATACGAACAAATTTTAAAATTATTCTAAAACAAAAAAGGTCACGTAGAATGACATTGTATCTAAAAATAAAGAATAGCTAAAAACGAGTCATTTCGTATGACAGCCTAATTAACATTTTCCCCCAATTTTTTAATCATTCTTATGTTGTCGTATTAGTAGATTTATGTTACTTTGTGGCGACACTAACATTATATATAAAACTCGTGTACATTCAAAAGCGATATTTTGCGGATTAGTACATTTTGTCGTTTATCCCAAAATTAAATGATGTTACTCCGCTTAAGCAAATAAGACCATGTGAGAGCCATGCCAGCTTGAATCGAAATTCATGAGTAGTTACTTAACAAATATTTATAACTGAGCTATTGAATTTTGAATTTACTTATAAAGTTCTGCACATTTGATTTATTTACATTTCAATGCACAGGTTGTTATTCAGTGTAAACAACGCAGGTTATGGCTTGTTCTGTATTCACTTTTTAAAAACCTCTCAAACGTGTATTAGACACATTGGCGATTTATGATTCGATTTGAAGTTCGGATGTTCCATATTTAGATGAAATTAATCTAGCTATTTTAGACTGACGTTTCGAATTCCGATTATCCAGGTTATGAGTTTCCACCGTTTGGGTAAAATAACCCATTTTACTGGATAACCAATATCTATACAAAAACTGACCAATAAACTTGTAAAAGGTCTAAAAGTGTACTATTATTTAAATGCTACAATCACACCTGGTGTTGAGCTGCCAAACTAAGCCGAAACTTTAATGTGTGTTTCAAATGATAACTTTGAAAGTCTATTCTTACTTGTTAATCAGTTTGCGTCGTGAAATTATTCATTTAAATATTTAAACCTATTTATAATCAGTTTGCCTCGTGAAATTATTCATTTAAATATTTAAACCTATTTAATATTCGATATTTCTGGGTCTTATCAGTGGGTTTCCAGTGAAAATCTGGTAGTAAATATTACCTGACTGTCTTCCATGGAGGCTGGTAATGCTCCTACATTATGAAGACTGATCAGATCTTGTTCGCTTAGACCGTGGTGACCTCCAAGCATGGAAGCTTCTGGACGCCGGACACTGGAGTACACAGGGTCTCCTCGGCGCGCTAGGTCGTAGGACGCGGCTAGTCCCGAGTGGACGTTGTTCTGCAGGTGGAGGATGTCGTCCTCCCTCCGGGTTCCGAAAACATTGTGCGTCCGTTGCGGAGCGTGAAGTTGGTGATACTGTTGGGGGTGTTGGGCGACTGCAAGACTGTTTAGGTGGGTGTAAGGATCAGCGTTTACGTGAGGGTGGTGGAAGTCCAAGTGCTGCTGCGACAGATTATAAGGCGGCGGAAAGTATGGTGGCTGGAAATCGGCCGAAGTCGGGGTGTGAGTTAGGCGGGGAGTACTATTGAAGGTGGCAGTGGACCCCACACTGCCAATATTGGAGATTGGGACAAGGCTGTTGGTATGGCTCCCTACCAGCTCTCGACGATCCTACAATATAAAAAGAACAACAAAAAGGGTCATAAATAAATGAAACAGATGATTAAAAATGGAGCACGGGGTCTTGTGTAAATTAAAACGTTACAAGCTAACTGAGGAAGATAATCATAAAACAAGAGACCTACAGGTAGAATTATCTTTACGTCAACTATGTTTTGCATCCCGAATAAATCTGCAATAGAACAAAGGAAGCGGCAAAACTAACTTAAAGTATTTTATAAAATGATTCTTTTAAGTTCCGAAACAAACTTTACTAAATCAAAAGGATGTCGTGTGAAGATCTTTTGCCATTTATCCTTCATGTAAATTATTTTCTGTTGTTGGGATATGGAAGTGTTGTACTATGTAAAAAAATAGATCTCTTTCGACTGTATGAAGATCTTTCGTTGATGATGTTACATATAAACTATTTTCCATTATTGGGATATAGAAGTGTTGTACCATGTAAAAAAATAGATCTCTTTCGACTGCATCTTTCGTCGCTAATGTTACACATGAATTATTTTCTACTGTTGAGACCTAGAATTATTGTTCTGAGTTATAACTGACGTCTAATATAAACTTTCTGGTCATCTTGCCTGAACAGTATAAAAAAAAACATGAACCCTATAGACAAGTTGGCCAAAAGTTATCGGTACAGTGTATTTAAGTACACTAGGACTAAGCTGTCACTTTACATAATGTCATAATATCAATGATTTTAAATCAAGATCAATTAATACTATTTCTGAAACTATTAATTTGAGACAAAATGTTTTAAAACAAAAATTGTAGCATTTAAACGGCCTTGATATATCATTTACATTATGGCATATAAAATAATAAGCGGTCCACAAGTTGCCAAATCATTTTACATTAATAGATGCTTGGTATTCCACGCTACTTTAAAACAATAGGAGAAATCAGGTGTTTTGACTCACTCGTTTGTTTTTATTTTTGAATTTCGCGAAATATCTGCATTAGCCGTCCCTAATTTAGCAGTGCAAGACTAGAGGGAAGGCAGCTAGTCATCACCACCCACCACCAACTCTTGGGCTACTCTTTTACCTACGAATAGTGGGATTGACCGTATCATTATAACGCCTCCACGGTTGAAAAGGCGAGCATGTTTGGTGCGACGGGGATGCGAACCTGCGACCCTCAGATTACGTATCGCATGCTTTAACCCACCTGGCCATGCCGGGCCTGATTCATTCGATATATGTTTGTGTAACAAATAATTATACTAGCGAGCTATGAAATAAATCAAGACTGAGTCTATGTAATTCGGTCATTCATCTAGGACTTCCGAATTTTTCGAGTTTGCTGAAGGCAGATTTATCAAATGTTTAATTAAAATGAGCTGCTTTATTTCGTCTATTCTTATTAGCAATTTTTCCCTGGCATTACAGTTTTATCGGTTTCAAATTTCATATGTAGATTCAGTCTCTTTTTGGACCATTCTAATGATGTTAAAGTCCGCTGGTGAATCGAACGAAATCTTTCTTATACGGAATCCATTTTTTAATAATAAGGAATACCTGATGTAGACTACATTAAAGGAAATCGACACTGTGCATATTTTCTCTAGTCCCGTCTTTAAAATTTACCTCTAAAAGCTAACTTCTAGCTTAGTGCTATTAAATTATTCTAGCGTTGTACATGATTAGCGGTTAGTGACGTCATTATATATCATTCTATGTATTAATGATATTTCTTGTGGTTTGATAAAAATTTGGTTCATTTCTAGTTGACATTATATAGTTTTCAACTTATTCATTATTTGTCTATAAAGATAAACCCTTCTTTTCCGATAAACATGTTAGATGTGATAAACTGTGACAGTATGATACACCTAAATGTAAACATTCGTAACACAATACCAAAACTAAACAGTAAACTTAAAGAAAATCATATGTCAATCATATAAACCCTAAACAAATGTTTGAACTGTTTTAAGATATAATTATAATATAAACATTTGGAAACATTTTTCAGGTTTCAACATTATTTCTTTTTGAACATAACATGAAATTTCTATTCCTTATAAAGATATGTGAGCACAAATGTTAAAATGGGGTAAACAACTCAGAGAAAAATATATAAACATGTTTCACCACATCAGTTGATGAAGATCAGTTTCCATGTATTTTTATAAATCATTTTACAAGCTCGAATAACTTCTTAATATAACAATTGTAAAAAGTTGCCAAATTTACTCTAAAGTGTATCAGTTTTGTAGTTCGCAAAAACGACTTATCACGTGTATTCATTAAAGAAAACAAATAGCAATATGAGAAACAAAAAATGTAGAAGATCTTACAGCTGGGTCCATCATGGTCAGATGGTTAGGGTGTTTGACTCGTAATCTGAGGGTCGCGAATTCGAATCCCTACCAAACGTGCTCGCCTTTTCAGCCATGGGGAGTTATAGTGTTAAAGTCAGTCCTATTATTATTTGGCAAAAGAGTAGCCCAAGAGTTGGCGGTGGACGGTGATGACTAACTACATTCCTTCTAGTTTCACACTATCAAATTAGGGTCGGCTAGCATGGATAGCTTTTGCGTAGCTTTACGCGAAATTCAAACCAAACAAACTTATAAAGAACAAAGTCCAACGAATTTTGGCCCGGCATGGCCAGGTGGTTAAGACACTCGACTCGTAATCTGAGGGTCGCTGATTCGAATTCCCGTCACACCAAACATACTCACCCTATCAGCCGTGGAGGCATTATAATGTGCGGTCAATCCCACTATTCGTTCATAAAAGAGTAGCCCAAGAGTTTGCGGTGGGTGGTGATGACTAGCTGCCTTCCCTCTAGAGTTACACTGCTAAATTATGGACGGCTAGCGCAGATAACTCTCGTATAGCTTTGCGCGAAATTCGAAACAAACCAAACGAACGAATTTTAAACATATTTAATGTTTCTATCTTGTTTAAAGTTTATGCTAAATAAGCGCCAATACATTACATGGATAACCAGAAACCGAGAATTGCTCAGGTTTACAGAAAACGTGTCAAAATAACAAAACAGAAGCTGACTTGGTCAGTGTTTTCTTGAAATCGTCAACAAGTTCATTACGTCCAGTTTCACAAATGTTTCGTGATTTTATCGAAAAAAATTACTGAAGATCAAGTGAGGTAATTAAAATGGAGTTATCAATCAGTCACTCACTGTTGGTTTTACAAGGAATCGGTCAATCACTCACTGTTGGTTTTACAAGGAATCGGAAAATCACTCACTGTTGGTTTTACAAGGAATCGGTCAATCACTCACTGTTGGTTTTACAAGGGATCGGCCAATCACTCACTGTTGGTTTCACAGGGAAACTACAACACAGTATTCTTATCACTGTGTTTGCATATTATAATTTATTAAACTCGCGTTGTGCTTCTTCACTGATTAGAAAAAACTCTACAGTAAATTATTGTACGAACACTTCAATTATTTTTACGCTAGATCCTAAATTCCACTTTTACCTATACCCAAACATTTCACAGACTAAAACACTATAAACTGGTCTCACTTTATTTGCAAAAGTAATTTACGTTTAGTTATGTGGTATTCAGGTACATTGATGCCCAACGGGCAAGTTTAATGCAATAGCAAAAACACATATTCCGTAAATGTAATGCAGTGAAGAAATCGGTCACTATCAGAATAAAAAAGAATTGTTTTGTTTTTGGTTGTTTGTTTGTTTGGGAATTTCGCACAAAGCTACTCGAGGGCTATCTGTGCTAGCCGTCCCTAATTTAGAAGTGTAAGACTAGAGGGAAGGCAGCTAGTCATCACCACCCACCGCCAACTCTTGGGCTACTCTTTTACCAACGAATAGTGGGATTGACCGTCACATAATACACCCCCACGGCTGGGAAGGCGAGCATGTTTAGCGCGACGCGGGCGCGAACCCGCGACACTCGGATTACGAGTCGCACGCCTTACGCGCTTGGCCATGCCAGGCCTAATAGAAAAGAAACAAACCCACAAAATCTTTATTCACAATAATTGTGTTTGTGTGTATTACTACTATTTTTTTTTGGTTCTAACTGGCTGTTGGAGAAGAGGATTTTCTCGATCATCCACACGGAACAAAGACGAAAAAAAAATTTTACCATCGTACAAAACTAAGACAAAATGAAATATGGTCTATCGCACCAAATTGAAATAAAATGTTAATTGTATTTTGAATTAAGCACAAAGCTGCACAATGAGCTATCTGTACTCTGCTCACCACGGGTATCGAAACCCGGTTTTTAGCGCTGTAAGTCCACAGACATACCGCTGAGCCACTGAGGGGCAAAAAATGTTAAAGTGTATCCCAGAATCAAACCCTGCACACGTCTCTGTCTATTCAAAATAACCTTTATTGGGTAGAAAGAAAAACAACTAGTGCTACTTTGTACAAGTTCTTGTGTCTTCCCCACAGATAGGCTTAACCATCCCACGATATAAACAAACTAATGCAACATTACTTTAGCCTGATCTAGAGTGTCAGTACATTATTATGGTCTTTCGATATCCGATTAACGAAAATACCATAACTGCACACAAAATAACTATCCGAAATTTGAGAGAAAATATCCAAATGCAAATATATTTCATATTAGTTATAGTCCCGTCCGCGTGGCACAGCGGTATGTGTGTGAACTTGCAATGTTAGAAATGAGGTTTCGATACCAGTCGTGAGCAGAGCGCATATCGCCCATGGTGCAGTTTGGGCTTTAACTTAAAATAAACAAAGGAAAATTAGTCCCAGCTAAGACAGTCACTTCATCAAAACTATACGTCGATGGTGATTTTTTTAAATCAAAAGTGGGGTCTAAAATTACTTTTAACATACAGGAATCTTTTCAAGTTGAGTAACCCTATTAAAATATATAGACTTCCTATTTGGGCATTATTTTAGGGGGTTGTTAAACCTCATTCTTTGCTACGTTTATTTTCAAAAGATTTCCCCCTAATTTAACAGTGTAAGACTAGAGGGAAGGCAGCTAGTCATCATCACCCACCGCCAACTCTCGGGCTACTCTTTCACCAACGAATAATGGGATTGATTGTAATATAATAACACTATACAAATGAGAGGACGAGCATGTTTGGCATGACATTGATTTGAATCAGTAGCCCTCAGATTACGAGTCGAGAGTTCTAACCATCTGGTCATTTCCATTGGGTGCTCAAATATTCGAAGCATTTTGAAAAAAAAAAAAAAAAAAGATTATGGTACTCAAACACACACCTTTGGTGACCATTTGTTTGTTTGTTTTGGAATTTCGCACAAAGCTACTCGAGGGCTATCTGTGCTAGCCGTCCCTAATTTAGCAGTGTAAGACTAGAGGGAAGGCAGCTAGTCATCATCACCTACCGCCAACTCTTGGGCTACTCTTTTACCAACGAATAGTGGGATTGACCGTCATATTATAACGCCCCCACGGCTGAAAGGGCGAGCATGTTTGGCGCGACCGGGATGCGAACCCGCGACCCTCAAATTACGAGTCGCACGCCTTAACACGCTTGGCCATGCCAGGCCCCCTTTGGTGACCAAAATACTTACACATTTGTCCTACTATTCAACAATAATACGTAATTACTAAGACTGTTAAGTTTTTGCGAATTGAGAAAATAATTCTCTCTTTTTTCAGATATGGTAGATTTTCGTGGTAGTGTTGAAAAAACTTTCCAACGCAATCGTAATAAACTTCACTTTACGGTGGTAGAAGGTGTATATCCTGTTATTAACAGATTTTAGTAAAAACATGAGAAAATCAACTGTGTTAATTTTATAAAAGCTGATTTCGAAAGTTAATGAACATTTTTTAATTTGTCCCAACCTTGGTGGTTCAGGTGTAAGTCCGGGGGTTTGTAACGTTAAAAAGCCGGTTTTGATTCTCCAGGTGAGCACAGCACAGGTAATCCCTGGTTAAATTTTCGTTCAATAGCAAACAAACATATTTCCAAGTGTTAAACGTACTTTTAGCTCGAGTAGCTGACCAATGGGTTTAGAAAGGGGGATGCTGTCCTCTGGATGAACGCTCTATAATTTTCACATATCATTTATATCGATGCTGCCAGATGACGGATCAAACAAATATAATTTTGTAAAGTTCTTGCCCTGTAGCTAGAAGAGGCAGGAAATAAAACGTGTCATTGAAATTATATTTACTATTAAAAGGGGCCTAATTTATAGCGTAAGGGGCAAAATTATGAAAAAAAGGCACGGACGCCCATCTTCCCTGAATTCTTTAGCGAGAAGTTCTATTACGGTGTTAAAACAGTGTAACTCGTACAACTTCTTGTAAACAAAGAAGATACATATATTACAGTTTATTGTTGTTTGTCGGTTGGATTTCGTGAAGACTGCATAACAGATGATTTGTGCTCTATCAAACGCGAAGAATCGAAGCCCGGATTTCAGTGTTATAAATTTGTAGAATTTCCAATGATGCAATGGAGAACACAATCATTACGGACAAAATAACGTTTACTAATTGTGGAAAAGAAATATATATATGAAAAAGTTTGTTTGTTCTTGAATTTCGCGTAAAGCTACTCGAGGGTTATCTGCGCTAACCGTCCCTAATTTAGCAGTGAAAGACTAGAAGGAAGGCAGCTAGTCATCACCACACACCGCCAACTTTTGGGCTACACTTTGACTAACGATTAGTGGGTTTGATCGTCACATTATGATGTTCCCACGACTGAAAGGGCGAGCATATTAGATGTGATGGGGATTCGAATCCGCGACCCTTAGATTACGAGTTGAGCGCCCTAACCATCTAGCCGTGCCTATATAAAAAAGATTAAACCACATGAGAATACAAAGATATTCATAACGACAGCCATAATAGGCGTAGAACCGTTTTCATTTTTAGTTGCTCTGTATACTCCTTCGTCAAAAACTGTTCATAAACCGAAATATCTTCTATTTTGATAATATATTATTTTCCAAAACTAATCCTACCTAAGCCAAAGAAGTTTCGAGTATGATTTTATTTTACTCGGGGACCAAGATCACATTTGAGGAAAGAGATTCGCAAATACATAAAACAGCCATCAGCAAAATGGCTAATTCCACCGACCAGCTGCTTGTGTTTGTTTTGGAGTATTAATATACGTATTCATGTATGTGTATTTGGCAGCTATATTTCCTTCTCCAAATTTCTGTTTGTTTGTTTACTTCCAGGTGGCGGCCTAACCATTCATACATTTTAATTTTAAACACAGAAAAATCAGTGGATTTTTTTGCTTATTCCCAATGAAAGTGACCCGAAAAATTTGATTTATAAAGCCTAGTTATCGCGCGGAAAGCAAATTTCTACGGACTGACGGACAGACAACGTCATCATTCATGGGGATAAAAGTGAAATTAAATACTTCAAATACTTAAAAAAGAAAGAATGTTTTATACAGAGATGTTGAGAAACAATTTACCCAGCTACAAAATAACAAATTAAACGTGTTCTAAAAGTGGCTCTCTCTCTACTGAGATTAATAGAAAGACATAAGACAACTACAGAGACAAGAGCTACATAAGGTACGTGTATGCATGTAGAGACAGATTTATCAAAATTGCGTCAAATCGGTGGCTTTCTTCTCTCAAGTTATTGCTCGAAGAGTAATAACCTTAGTGGCCAATTGGCCCAATTGTTCTTTCATATTGTAGCCTAAATATTTCGGTAACAACACAATGTTGGAATGACCTTGTTGCTATGAATAAGAACACCAAACACCACTCCATATGTACCAAATACACAAGAGGCGTACGAAACAAGTTATTATCAGATGAGAAAAAATGTCACCCTACACAATAATTCACAACTTATACAATACTTCTGGTAATGGGAAAACCATAAATACACTTTAGTCTTTCAAAGTGACGTAAGTGACAGAAAGATATAAATGTCTTGCAATTTCTAGTATTTTTTTCTCTCACAAAAAGTGAAGTTTAAATTCCATTTTGCTTTTATTATTACGACTTACAATGCTAAAAACCGGGTTTCGATATCCGTAGTGGGCAGAGCACACATAGCCTATCATGTAGCTTAATTCAAAACAACAACAGCTGCCAATTCCATAGTTACGTGTTACAATTTTTTTTCGATTTCTTTTCCGTTGTTTTGTCTTTAGAATGGGATGAGGTCCATTCCTTAAGTACTGTAAACACATTCATATTGTCCTTGAATGTTGTTTACTTTCCACATGTGTGAAACTTACATTCAAGAGTTATGAAACAATGCATTACAAATTTGGCTCAGTTCTCAAAGTTAAATTTGTTTCATTTGTGATAAAACTTCATCTAAGTACCTTACATTATGAGTTTCTAGTCCTAGCCTCAGAATAATTCTCCAAACTGAACTTTCTAAAAGTTACGTTGATGTCCCCTCCCTCTGTTCAGTAGACATTTCACCCCAGAACCCAAACACTTTACAGAACGTTGTTACAGAAATCTTTAAAATATAAATATATATATAATCCTACAACTGATCACGTATCTATAAAGAACTTGCGAATCCTCGCTATTACAGCGTCTCAAAAAAAAAACAACAACAAAAAACATGTATTTCACAAAACAGCGTCACTATTTTGGTTCTGACAAACCTATCGCCGTACACAGAACGTCACACTTGCAAAAGCGTGTAGCCAGCCGCCCGCAGGCTCAAGCTGACGCCGCAAGCCAGACATGCTTACAAGTTTAAGCACAATGATTGATTCTTAGCAAGTAAACAAAAAATGTTGCTCATGGCGACAATTATTCGTAACACATGTTGGTTGTGCACATTAATGAAAGAAATGGTTGAGATGTTCCCTTTAGTATTACGTTACTTGTTCCACATAAATAACTGACAACCTTATTTTACGTATGCATTTTGTTTCCAATCTACCTGAAGTGAACAAATGCTGTAAAAATAAACTGTGTCAGCCGAATTTAAGTAAAGATATACATATATATATATATATGACAAATCAGAATTATATACTAGCTGGACAGCTTTGCTTAACGAAACAACATTACATGAGAACCAAAAAATAATTACGTAACGAGACAATAGTTCGATTAGAAAGTTACTTCACCTTATAAATTTGTCTAAAATTGTTAATTTTTGAAGGATGCGTTTGAGGTATATATAACACCTTATCTTAAATATGTGTATTGTACTTCACCACACCTCTGGTGATTCTATGAGTTCAAACGCCGAAGGTATGTCATCCTTGATGTCATGACCTGGAGAAAGCTGACCTGTTACATCCTCGTTGTCTTGTGGAGGTTCTCTCTTCTGTTGAGAAGGGCTGTTTGCTCCCGCCAGAGAGCTAAGCTGCGCCATTTGGATGGACACGAACCATACACTAATTAAAAAAAGGCTGTGCGCTTTCTACTTCAACCCTTAGTTAACTGCAGGTAACGCTGAATTTAAATAAAAACATTTTTATAGAAGCGAATCCTTCCTTACAGAAACGAGGCCCTGATTAAACTTAAACTTAAGCCTAAGCCTATAGTTATTTTTGAACTTTATTCGTCTCCCTCTGGGGTTTGCTGGCACTTCTACTGAGACTGCCTGGTCCGATGGGCTACGTCTACCTGTTATGAACGTAAGGGACAGGTTGTGAAACAGTAGAAGTTATTGTACGTCACAGCGGGCAGAGAAAACTAGATTGAGCAGGGGTTGGGGGAAGATTTGTGAGGGTAAAGAAGGGAGTGGAATAGAAAGTTAATACTATAAGGGTTGTCTGATTACCTGCCACCAGGTTCAGATTGAAGTATAAATGGCTGTAGGAAAAACTGAGAGTTAGATACAGTAATAGGAAGACGGTACAGACACAACCGACGCCAGCGATTCTCCTTTCGGAATGGTACGGTTGACAGCATCAAAACTCTTCAACGCATTTCTAAGCCTGCTAATTTTTGATTTTACTTCGTAAACGAATGATTTACTTTATACTTTGAAATTCTTTTGTAAACTAAATTTATCGACTCCTAACCAAACGAGTATCGACGCTTCCGTATTCTAAGAAAGAGTCTCTCGCTATTGTCCTTAGTGATATTTTGTTTTCTTTCCAACGAGATAACATCAACAAGACTAATTAGTTTCAATCATATTCGTTCGTTTATTACTGCTGAAAATGGCCACTGTTACGGTATCTGTTTATCAGTAGGAAACATGAAATCAAACACGCGGCTAGTGATAAAATAATAGAACGTGATTTATGCAAAAACTAAACGCGAATATAATCGACAAAACCGGGATAGGTCGAAGTGCCAGATAATTAACGTTGCAAAACAGTATAAACATATCATATAATTATTACCGTTAAGACAGTATAAACACACCATATAATTAATGTTACAAGGTGGTACAAACAAACAAGATAAATATTGTTGTAAGGTGGTACAAACAAACAAGATGAATATTGTTGTAAGGTGGTACAAACAAACCAGATAAATATTTTTGTAAGGCGGTAGAAACACACTGTATAAAAATGTTACAAGGTGACAAAATTAAACGAGATAGTTAACGGTGTCAGATAGCACAAACACATTAGAAAATAAATATTGTTAGGTGCTATAAACAAACCAGGTGAAATGGTACAAACACACCAGATAATTATTTGGTGTGTTTATACCCCCTTTCTATATTAATAACGTTGCAAGGTGCTATAAACGTACCATATAACAAATGTTGTAAGGTGGTACTAAAATACCAGCTAATTAAATGTTTTAAGTTGATACAAACACACACGTGTTTGTGTGTATAAAAATGATAACTAGTATCTAAGATAACGTGATTTAAGGAGTTTCATACAGCATTGAAATGATACGTCCAATATTAAATCCTAAATGTAAACTGTGTTTACATGTTCAACTTGAAGGTAAAGTTGTGACTTTGTTTTCATATAAAAAACTCACCCAAGAGACTATCTGCACGCACTCTGCCTACAACGGATACTGAACCCCGATTTTAACGTCACGTTATAAGATCGCAAGACTACCGCTGCACCACTAAGGCGATAGGTTAAAAGTCATTACATATAGTTCATATTAAACTTGGAGATTCAAAAATGGCGTCAGAGGTTCATCAAAACATTCCCGAACCTCCAGATTTGTATAAGAAAGAAGGGCGGGTTCTGACGTATATCAATGCCATATTGCTGGACTACAACATCAATAGACTGCTAACCTATTGTCAGAACACTTTTCAAACTGGAAAATGTATTCACAAAGACAAAATGTTTATCTTAGACACTGATGCATTAGAATACTCATTGAAGGGTTTTAATTTTCTACTAGTGGAAAAACTATTTGTATGTTCTACGCATATGTTACCTGAATATATATATATATATTATTCTGTGCATATTGTAAATGTACGGTATACTGTAATGGTTGCTGAAGCCTCCTACTGGCAAAGCGGTATGTCTGCGGATTCGCAGCGCTAGAAACCAGGTTTCGATACCCGTTGTGAGCGGCTCACAGATAGCCCATTGTGTAGCCTTGTGCTTAATTCCAAACGAACAAACGTTTTGTTCTAAAAAAGAAAAAAAATCCAGAAGCAACAAACGTCTTTAAAAGTTTTTTCAGAACTTAGTTACGTACGTGAGATACAATTCATAGCTGCATACATCAAAATAGGATTGAATGTTCTAATATCGTCTTACGTTTAATAAGATCAGTAACGCATCTTCCATTACAGTTTTAACATTATGAAGCGTTTGCATGAGTTAACTTACTGTGTTTAGAAGTATAAATGGTTAAGTTAATGAACAATTAATATGGCTTCACAACATGCACCGATACGAACTTTCTGTTTGTGCATTTTGTCCAAATTAATTACACTTAATATTTTTATAATCAAGAAATATTACTTCACCGAAGGTAATTGTGTCTTCTCATGTTCATCACATTCATTCTTTACGTGATTATTAATTTATATTTGTTATTTTCTCCACTATCTTATATCCTGTATTAGTTTATTTTCATTCCGAATGCAATAAAAATATGTTTGTGCTATTGAACGATATACATTCAGCTGGCATGAAGCGCCCTCTTGCAGAATCTCAAACAATGCACAAATTTTTTTTTTCATAATTATTATTTCATCTGATCGTTGTAGATGAGAATGAACGAAAAAAAAAAAATTTTTTTTGAAGTTTAACATAATTAAGCTGCAATTCTACAATATGTCCAATCAATTTCATGGAGACTTCACAAACCCCTCCCAACGTGTAAAATACATCAAGCTTACAACAAAGATTATTCTTCCCTGCTGGCAAGCACACCAATACTTATGTTGTACACGTGCATATTTACTGTAATCTTTAGAACTGTTACTACTAATAACGATCAGATAAAATGTTACAATCTTCCTTAAAAGTAACCCGTAATTTGAGGATGGTTCTGATAACAAGAAGAAAAGTTTATTTTCCAGTTGGTTAATTTATCACCTTAAGTGCTGCATGAGATTAGAGATCAACTGAAGAAGTAAAATTTTAAAAAAAAACAACAACATGAACTCTGACTCGATGTCGTTAGTTCTCAATAATAAAAGCTACGAGTGTTAAATAATGAAATGCTCTTCTGAGGAACAACTAGTTCCAGGAAACAAACACGTGTAATTATAATAAATTACAACAGACGTTTTAAATTATTCTAACAAGCTCAAACTACACGTTTCAAGAGGAAAATAACTGACGAATATGTGGTAAAGCCCACTATTTCTAGACCCCTTTTGCGAACTATGGACACAATTTATCATATCAAACGTGGGACAGCATTTATGTACACAAGGATATAATTCTTTTTCTTTCGATTTACCTATGAATTGATGTATACATATAAACACACACACTTCATCTGAACCAATCAGAATCTGCGTTAAAGAAACTGAACGAAGAGTATAAACGTTCTATCACTACTCTGAACCTTTATTTCTGGTAATTAGAGGTAATGAAGTCTTAACATACAATAACAAACTGTTGAAAGTTGACAATCTTACTTTGTTGTCACAACCTGCCACTCCAGATTACGGTTTGTCTTAAATGTATACTTGTTAAGGAAAATGTTCACACAAAACAACAAAAATATTACTCTCGCTCTTTAGTAAGAAGTTTAAAAGGGCGAAAATCGTATTTTGTTTTTCTAATTGGTCAGTTCATCTTTTTTTTTTATGGTCAGTGAAAAAAACAAAACTTATTCAATGTGCTCCACCTAGAGGTTATCATATAGCAATTCTGGAAAAGAAATCATTTAAATGTATATATATACATGTTTTTATTTTTTTAATTTCGCGCAAACCAACTCAAGAGCTATTTACGCTAGCCGTCCCTAATTTAGCAGTGTAAGACTAGAGGGAAGACAGCTCGTCATCACCACCCACCACTAACTCTTGGGCTACTCTTTTACCAACGAATAGTGGGATTGACCGTCCCATTATAACGCCCTCACGGCTGAAAGGGCGAGCGTGTTTGGTGTAACGGTAATTCGAACCCGCGGCCCTCGGATTACGAGTCGAACCCCTTAACACACTTGGCCATGCCAGGCCAATTAATACCTGAACATAAGAAACGTTTTTTCATTAACAACCTAGATTGTTGATGAACTCCACCCTTCTTCTCTAGTAGTTTTATTTTATTTTATTAAATTAACTCAATAAATATAACCTTAAATTGTCACGAGATATCGCGTTCAGTTATAGATATGGTTTCTTAAAATGTAAATAGACATTTCCCTCTAAACACAATGTAGTTACATCAATATAAATTAACAAAGGAAGAATTCTAAAATTCCACTAAACGACTTGTGTTAAGAAACTAAATTTTACAGTTTTACGTTTCAGAAATCACACAGTTTTAATTAACTAAACTTACGTTGTTCAAGCGTGTGCTATGACACAAAAAATAAAATAGTAAACAAATGCTAACAGATGGCGCCACATATTGTAGTCGGTCAAATATTACACTATATCTCGGGACGGCTGGTATGGGTATTAACACTTTTACTAATAAAGCAGAAAACAACGTTTGAACCTTCCTGGATTATATTTAGGTTAACGAAAAGAGAGTTTGAAACTGACCGTTGCCGGACACATGTCTTAGTACGGGATTGTAAGGAGCGTTGTAGTTAGATGTTAGGTTATTAATTAGTATAGGTATAAAGGTGGTGCTCCTTTATATTGGTTTAATTTTTGCTTTAATTGTTCTATAAATAGGACTTTTTTGATTTTTGCGTTTGTTTATGTTTGTTTTTTTATTTAGTATCTGGATGTTTTCTATGGTTATGTTGTGTTTATTTAATTTACAGTGTTCAAAAACGTATGAAAGTGTTTTTTTTCTTTGTTCTTTGAATCTGGTTTCCATTTTTCTGCTTGTTTCTCCAATATAGAAGTCGTGGCAGTTGTTGCATTGTATTTATAAATAATCTTGGTGTTGTGTTTGTCAGAGAGTTTTTACATAATATAGACTTTAGTTTTATACCTGTTTTTTTTAATAAATTCGTGTTTACTGGAATGTTGTGTTTTGTTATAAATTTTTCCAAATATTCATTATTTCTTCCAACAAAAAGAGGGGCACATTTGATCTTGTTAATCACTTTGTATCATGTAACCTATATCTTCCAACAAAAGAGGGGCACATTTGATCTTGTTAACCACTTTGTACCATGTAACCTATATCTCTATTTTCTATAATATTGTAACACCGATAGTGACATTCCTCTGAAAGTTGGAAAGTTTTACTGTAAAATAAATCTTCAAAACTCATGAAATTGTATTGTGACAGTACTATTTTTTCTAGATTAATTTTGTAACTGATCAAGTATGTTTCACTTTTTCAATGCTAGGCTGAATAAGTAGCTGTCTTAACTGTGGTGTTTTCAGGTTTATGTTTAAAATATGATTATGATCAGTAGCACATCCATAGAGCTTTCACCTCTAAAGTGGAGATGTATAACATACCTAAAAATCTCTCTTGGTATAACACTACAATTTGCTGGTAGATATACCTTCAAAAACAAATAAAACCCAATAGTTTATTGTGTAATGTTTATCAATAAGTATATATAACCTCGAGTAAAACTTAAATTTTAAGGTTTAAATAATATATGTTCTAAGAATAAGGAACTATTTTGTGTTTTAAACACATGTGGGTTAAACGAACCGCTTGACTTTTATCTACATGTATCAATTCTCTGGATCTTAAAAAGGCTGATAGAGCTTAACTCAGTTTTAGCTGTTTTCGGCGCCCTGATCGTGAAGGTGGGTTTACTCGGGAGTACTCCCGTTCCTCCTTCCAGCAAATTCTGAGGTTCTTGGATCTACAAATCCTTATCTTTTTGTGTGTGTGTGTGTGTTTGTTTTTAATATTTTAGGAGTCAATATTTAACCTCTCGCAGACAACCAACGGCCATTTGCCACCTGATTGTAGCATAATTTCGTTAAATTTAAATATTGTCGGTTTAACCATTAATCACAAGCCCAGTTAAATTTAACTTCACGAGTAGGTAGGGCGAAGAGAAGGTCTCTTCTGAGCGCCCTCTATTGCTTTGCATCTTTTCCAGTGATGCTAAGTGTTAAATCGGAATATATACCACGATTTTTATTTATATACTTTACTTTAGTCTTAAATAATTTGGTAAATGCTAGTTACAGTTTATGTAGTATAAGTAAGTTGGTGGCACGTTTCATATAAGACTTTTCATGCGTAATGAGTTTATTTTGGTATTTAACATGATTATCGTTAAATCTGCTGTTATTATTAATATTATATACTTATTTTTTGTTTGCGTTTTTTAACGCAAATACTTCCTATACTGTTTTTGATTGTTTTGAATTTGGTGCAAAGCTACACGAGGGCTATCTGCGCTAGCCGTCCATAATTTAGCAGTGTAAGACTAGAGGGAAGGCAGCTAGTCATCACCACTCACCACCAACTTTTGGGCTACTCTTTTACCAACGAATATTGGGATTGACCGTCACATTATAACGCCCCCACGGTGTTTGGTGCTACGGGGATTCGGACCCGCAACCCTCAGGTTACGAGTCGAGTGTCTTAACCACCTGACGATGCCAGGCCTAACTAATTATTGGAAAAGATCGTTATATAGAAATTGATAGTTATGAAAGCTAATACGAGGAGGATAAATAAGTAATGAGTAGCAATGCTTGAAGATAAAAGAGTTATAAGAGCTGAAACACTTGCACAGGAATATTATGAGTTTAGTAATGATGTATAGTTTAAACACAATAGACTCTCTGTGATCTGCCAGCCACGGGTACCGAAATCCTCTTTCTAGCTTCTAAGTCTGCAAACGTACTCTTGTGGCACTGGAAGACATTAAGAAATGAAAGACTTGAAATAATGAGGAAGGCTGTTGTAGTAAACAGAGAAACTGGAGGGAAGAAGACAACAATTGCCCTTCGCAGCTCTTCATTGTATTTCTAAATGTCGCATATCTAAAAGGTTTGATCTGGATTGTGCAACTTGGTTTATAAATCTAATATTAACATTAAAACGTTATGAAACTGAATTTTTAAAATAAATGTTCCATGGCCAGGTAGTTAGGGCGCTTGACTCGCAATCGAAGGAACGTGGGTTCAACTCTCCGTCCCATCAAAGGTGCTCGTCCCTTTTAGCCGTGTGGGCGTTATAATGTGACGGTCAATGTCGCTATTCATTGGTAAAAGAGTAGCCCAAGAGTTTGCTGTGGGTGGTTGTCGTTTGCTTTCCAGCTAGACTTACACTGCTAAATTAGGAACGGCTAGTGCAGATGGTTCTCGTGAAGCTTTGTGCGAAATTTAAGAGCGCTTTGCTTTTGTTTTTTAAAGAACACTTTTTTTTTTGAAATAGCTGTTTCAACTACGAAGTCTCAACATAGTTAAAACATAGAAAACTTAAATTTGACGTTCTTAACTGCTGAACAGGTTAATTGTTTTATTACTTCATCTTTATTTGCCAAGTAATTCTGTTAAATATTTCTGTATAAATATGCATATAATTTAATTAGGAAAAATGTCGAGTTATAATTAATTACCAGGTTTATTAAATACGTCAACTTTCATTTGTGTATCGTTGAAGGTTTCGTTGGTGTGCTTATTTTAATAGAATATTCAGTTCTCAGTTATGCCAGAGTTAAATGTTCATTTACGAAAAGTATATTTTGCATGAAATTCTTTCATAAACTAATGGATTTTCTACGATAGACTTTATATTAATGTTTGTTTCGAATTTCGCGCAAAGCTACGCGAGAGCTATCTATGCTAGCCGTCTCTAATTTAGCAGTGTAAGGCTAGAGAGAAGGCAGCTAGTCATCACCACCCACCGCCAACTCCTTTGATACTCTTTTTATCAACGAATTGTGGGATTGGTTATTACATTATCGCCCCCAAAAATAAGAGCGAACTTGATTGGCGGAACGGGGATTCGAACTCGCGACTCTCGAATTGCAAGTCGAGAGCCTTAACCGCCTGATTAAGCAAGGCAATTCATATAAATGTCTATAAGAAATCTATACTTGGTTTATATATGTTTCGCAGATATGTCGCAGATACTTGTCACACTTTATAAGAAATGTTTTCACTAATGTCTAAACGTTTATCAATATTCAGTAGGCCGGACGTAGCCTACGTGCCCAAACTGCGAACCTGAAGATCCATGGTTTGTGACCTCTTGTTGCTAAACAAAAACCGCTTTGTGATTTAGGATTGTAGGTGTATTGCAAGAGTGATGGTTAAATCCCACTTATTCAATAGCAGATCAATAGTTGGTGATGGATACTCGTCCCTCTATAGTTGCCCTCCGTTTGTACAGTGGTAAGTCTACTAATTTACAACGCTAAAATCAGGAGTTCGATTCATCTAGGTGGCTCAGCAGATAGCCCGACGTTGCTTTTACTATAAGTACTTCCACCAATACGCACACGCGTAATTTGAATATTAGGAATAGCTATGATCAAATAGCCTAGTGTAGCTATTAATAATTAAATAAAATTAATATTCAGACTTGCGATCAGGTTTTATAAACGAGCAACTTTGTGTCCTTTTAATTACAATAATACCGTAATGAACTCAAATTTAATAAAAACCGATCGGTTTTTTTAAAAGCTGGCTCTATTTAAACAAAGTAATCTTCATGATTTTGCTTGCTTCAGTGTTTACCTACGGACGGAATTGGAAATACGTTTTTCAACAAGTTCGCCTTCGTGACAGAACGAGATATTCAAGTTTCAATTGAGCCGCTTCGTGTTCCTTCGAATATACTAAGTCATTCTAAAACAAGGCGGAGTCTACTTGTATGTAAATTCATCATAATTGCGGTGTTCCGAGAACCATTATAATATACTGACTCGAACGTCAAAAGAACCATCAAACTACCATTGGTTCGAAGAAAAGGTAGAAACTTTTGTTTTTTATCATTTCAACAGTTTTCCATTGCATAAAAATTATGATTTTTAGTATTATTGAGAATTTGTTTTTCTAGAACACAGAAATCAATTGTTGTATTGATCTAGAATTCTATTATTCTGCAGAAGTAAATTCGCCCTTTTTAAGTTTATGTGATAGAAAATTTCAATAAGGTCGTCTAGCCTTATCGTTGTGCAACTCAAGGTAACGGACCGAACGTTATCTTCAGGTATGTGCAACTGAGGTATGAAAACTGCTTTAAATCCAGATTGATTGATTGATTTTTTTGGTGCGTTTAGAGCAACAGCCATTGAATGTTACAGATCGAATACATATTAACCTACGATTAATACTGTTCATTATCGAATCGTTCTAGATTTAAGGGTCGAAATCGACTACAGAGGTTTACACGGTATAACCCTGATGGTGTGAGGGGCTTGTTTACTGATTAGCATACTCGAGCTGTGAATCCGAGGATTCATGGTTCGAGATATGTTGCCACAAAAAGAAAACGTGCTCTACAGAGGTTTACACGGTGTAACCCTGATGGTATGAGGGGCTTGTTTACTGATTAGCATACTCGAGCTGTGAATCCGAGGATTCATGGTTCGAGATATGTTGCCACAAAAAGAAAACGTGCTCTACAGAGGTTTACACGGTGTAACCCTGATGGTGTGAGGGGCTTGCCTACTGATTAGCATACTCGAGCTGTGAATCCGAGGATTCATGCTTCGAGATCTGTTGCCACAAAAAGAAAACGTGCTCTAAACTTTATTGTTGTGGCTGAGTTGTAAGAGTGGTAATCCAATCTCAATGCTCGGTCAAATGAAAGCTGTTGACTGTTTAAAACCAGGGGCAGCTCCTTGTACGTAGCTTTTTGTGTAGCTTTGCGCAAGCATTATGAACCAGAAAAGTGTGACCGTTGTTAAGTTGGTTAGTTTTCAAATAACTAGTCAGAACTGAAGATATCGCTGAACAAATAACTTAGATAATATATTTCTCAATCATTTAAAACGTACATATTGCAATATATCAAACTTGTATATCTTCAACTAAAGAAACTAAACATTCGCGAATAATACGGATAAGAAGACTCGTAAAACGTTCAACAAATGGTATAGAAAATAGTTTAATAGGTACATATTATGAGGTTTAAAGAAACAAACATTTCTGAAGCTATATTTTTTATCTAACTTTACTTAACATGCAAAGTTAACTTGCACCATTCTTAGCATCTGGGATGTTTTGTGTTTTAATATGTGGCATTTCTTCCGACCATTTTCACGGAAATAGTAACATATCCATAGAAATGTTACCATATTAATGTAACTTTTCAAAAGTACTCAGAACAAACCATTTTAGCCAATGCCATGAATCTCCTGGACACCCTCTTCAAATACAAGGAATTTCCCGCCTCACAATAGGAGTTGAAATAATTGTCAGGTTCTTTCGAACCTGAGCCGATTCATTAAACTGAAGACACTCCCCGCAAACGGCTTGGTTTGTCCTTGAGGTATTTTAAACCATAGCTGTGTATGGTACTTCGAGTTTATTTACTATGGGTGTGCGCCATGTTCGATAAAAACCAGTCGTTTCTGCAACAAATGACGACCTTCCAAGGACAGCAGTAATGACAAACTAAAACCCCAATGTTTAGTGATAGCGATCTGAAATAACAGTACATGGAAACAAAGGAACAGCAATATGGGGGGGGGCATATGACCACTTGGAATACTGTTGTGTCAGAAGAAATTTTGACATTCTTTAGCATGCATCATAAGTATACGACGTAGCAAATATTTTTCCCTGAATTCGTTACATAAAGAGCTCTGTATCATAAACAGATACGTGCTTTAGGAAAATATAGTTTCATCAATTATAAATGGGTGCATTACCTAGAAGTAATATTGTCCAATTGAGGGAACCCAAAAATAATTCCATGATCTATTTGTTACATCTTCCATCAAAGGTCATGCGGTTATTCTCTTTCTCACCGCCTGTGTCTGTGTTTGTCAGCAGGATTTATCGAAAAATGGCTGTGTGGATTTCGACAAATTTGTACACGTTTGGATTATGACCCAGCTTAGGTGTCATTATATTTTGAATGGTCAAGGTGACAAAATTAAAAGATCTATCTGTTAATATAGCAACCGATTTTTCACAGTATTTTTGCTTTTTAACTCTGAAACAGGGGCATATACCTCAATCTTCTGCTAAAAATGGTCACCATCCGTTGAAAAAGACAAATGTGAATATAATTTCGTATTTTTTGAGGGCAGAATATGATAAACTGCATTATAGTGTCCATCTAATCTAGACCCATCTTTCGAAAGCATTCTGGTAATAAATTGTTTATCATTTTATGTATAATGATTGGTTTGTTCTGAATTTCGCGCAAAGCTACTCGACGGCTACCTGCGCTAGCCGTCCCTAATTTTGCAGTGTAAAACTAAAGGAAAGGAGCTAGTCATCACGACCCCCCGCCAACTCTGGGGCTAACCTTTTACCAACGAAGAATGGGATTGACCATAATATTATAACGTTCCCACAGCTGAAAGGACAAGCGTGTTGGGTGTGAAGGGGATTCGAACCCACGAACCTCAGATTACGAGTCGAGTGCCTTAACTACCGGGTCATATATAATGATTATATGTATTTAATAATGTATTTCTCCAAATACGTTAAAAAGGTGTATTAGAAATACGCTTTTGAGTGTGACGTACTTTGCATTTTTGATAACTTTAGCTGTTATATCTACATACGTGTAACATCACACTACTTAAAGGATTAACTAGCACTCCTTAAATGGATAGAATTCCTTTGCATCTTGGAAATAGAAACTATACTGATAACACATTAACAACATTCTCGAAAACTAGTCTCTTACAAAAACCCGTAACTGTCTTCCTGTGTTGTTGCTCAGCTTGGTTTGGATTGTTGTGAAATTTGCGCAAAACTACAGAAGAGATATCTGCGCAAATCATCTTTAATTTAATAGTTACAGACTAAAGAGGAGACATCTAATCAGCCCTTTTGGGATGGACCGTCACTTTATAACGAGCCCACGACCAAAAGAGTGACCATGTTTGATAAAGAAGACCCGAACCTGGGACCTTTGGATTGCGAACCGAGAGCCTCCTTAACTACCAGGCTTGTTGCTAAGGGAAGTGGCAAACAAAATTTGCTCTAAAGTTGTACAGCTTTCCATTTCGAACTAAAACCCAGGTTTTAATACCCCGGACACAGCATAAATAGCATGTGTGACATTGTGCTTAAAACCAAAAACCATTTCGAACGCTGCTAATATCGCAGCGTTTCGTGCATCCGTTCGTCTTGTTTACGATGCAGGTCTGTAAACTTACCGTTGACCTACCGAAACATTAGCAGTGGTTTATATTTTCTTGAGTATGTGTAAATCATTTAACTGATGACGCAAGGCAAATTAGTCATATAGACGTTCTTTTTGTGGTATGTTTTCCATTCAAAATTAATTATTACTAATTATATTCTTATTGAACATTTGCCTAATTCTTCTGGTAAAACTCTTATGTAACGTTTATGCTCTAATAATAGTTTGTAGATAATGTCCACAATACTAAAAACCAACATTTAAAAACATTAGGACGGTCAGTCTGAAGGTATATAACTGAAAGAAAAAAGATTCGATACCCGAGGTAAGCGCAACAAAGATAATTCATTTTGTAGTTTTGCGTCTAGCAACAAAACCCAATCTTTAGTAGAAAGAGTCTCGCAATATTTTCTATAAAAAATATTTTACCACTATATAAAAACAATTTTAAACATTATCCAAATTTTTAAAAATTAAAGCGATATTGGGTACTTATATGGTGTTGAATGGAATCGGAAATAATAGGTCAGTACCAATCATTTAAGCGAGCTAAATTTCGTATATGTTATCGCCAATGGTTGTTGACACAAAATCGCTGTCCAGGTGGCGTTTGTACGTGACGTGAACTAAATGGCTCTCCAACACAACAGTCTTTGTAATGGGCTTTTCTCGCTCACATTACTTGGATAAGGCACTCTACTCGTAATCCGAAGGTCGTGGGTTCGAATCCCCGTCACACCAAGCATGCTCGCCCTTTCAGCCGTGTGGGCGTTATAATGCTGCGGTCAATACCCATTATTCGTTGGTAAAAGAGTAGCCCAAGAGTTAGTGGTGGGTGGTGATTACTAGCTGTCTTCCCTTTAGTCTTACACTGCAAAATTAGGGACGGTTAGCGCAGATATTATTCACGTAGTTTTGCGCGAAATTCAAAACAAACCAAACTTTATACTTTAATGAATAAAATAAACAAGTATCAACGAAACAAGTAACGTTATCAATACTGAAAAAAACTACTTTAAAAACGATACCCAAAATATACCATTTGGTATATTTTTAACGCTACAAATATAGCTAAGAATGTTTATCTCCCAATTCATCTTAACACACAATCCTTATCTCTCTTCCTGTCCACAGCTCTCCTTCTTTTGCTATCACTTGGTTGTTTCTGTGTAATCCGTCTTCCTTGAATCTCTCTTATCGTACCATCTCCTCAAACAGTGGTTCTATTTTTCACCACCATTTCGAGAAGTTATTCATTACTTATCCATCCAAAATGGCAGGGTGTTTTTTTTCCCTTCATTATAGTCTAAACCCACACCTCAAAACTCGCTAACTGTTTACTGTCTTCTTTTCTCATTGTACATTTCTTTGCTCCATAGCAACAAACTGTAAAACATGGATCTTGGAGGATGCCTACTTTTAAATCTTTATTCAATCTGACCTGCTTATTTGTTTTGCATCATTGAAATATTTGTAACAATCTTCTTTATGCACGACCCTGGTGGATGAACCGTAAGTTTACGACAACTCAGAATGCTAAAATCATGGGTTCGATTCTCCGCGATGTACGGAGTGCAGATATTTTGTTTGGTTTTGCAATGAGAAAAACAACAGTGACTTGCACGTGTGTTGCCCTCATTAAGGGTATGTAATGTGATTTGTTTCTTCTAGCTTTGTCTATTCGTCATGATGGTCACTTATTGCCTCCAGTCATTGCTCTCGATTTCTGAACATTAATTTGCTTTTCAAAATTTTTCCCAGTGTTTCAAACTTTTCTGCAAACCCTCTTACTAACAGCCCACTAGGGTTTAGAATACTTATTGTTATGTTCCTTTAATTTATGTTACTATAGTATTGTTACATTTCACATCAATCGGAATGTTTATATACAATATAACATACTATTATTATATCAGGAAAAACAGCTTTACCAATATAATTGACTCGGCATGGCCCCCCTTGTAATCTGAGGGTCGCGGGTTTGAATCTCCGTCACACTAGAAACGCTCGCCCTTCAGCCGTGGGAGCGTTATAATATTATGGGCAATTCCACTATTCGTTGGTAGAAGAATAGCCCAATAGGTGACAATAGGTGGTTGTGATTAGCTGCCTTCCCTCTAGTTTTACACTCCTAAATTAGGAACCGCTAGCGCAGATAATCCTCACGTAGTTTTACGTGAAATTCAAAAACAAACGAACCAATATCATCATTAATAATAGCTCCCAAACAAAATTAAATAGCGTACAGTAATACATCGCGCACACAATATATGTTATAACCAATGACAATGAGGTATTTCGGTCAGCACCGGGGCTTTAAAGGCCGACATTATATTTGGATCGCTATTTATATTAGAAAAGTGCTTGACGAACTATTTTTGCGCGAAGTGGATTAAATGATAGTTTATTTTTTCATCAATTTGCAAGACATCAGAATTAGAGTAAAAATATTAATACTATGTTTATTTTGCATTTAAACGATTTATTTTGATTATTATTTTTTATTACTTTCGGTATTCAAAAGAGTTTCTGGTAGAGACACATTTCGAATCTGAGGAGCCGGTTTAGAATCCGTGATGGACCACAAAATACCTTCCTATTGACCACAGTCAATTCTTTAGCATGGAAGGTAGGATGTAAGGATGTTAAAAGCTGACTGACTTTCTTCTGGTTGATGGTTCAAAACTGATGATGACACAGAGCCTTTAGTAGAGTTTGTTATAAATGCAGACACGAAAATACCAAAAACCTAATTTTGTTTGCATTTATCAGTAGAAAAACATTTGCTGCTACAGTGAGGGTCCCCGGTACTAGTGAAATACAAAATATTTTGTAGTATAAAGGAAAATCCAAGTCATCACACTGACGAAAGCCCAAAAAAACAGTATCACTAATGTAACCTACCCACTTAAATTTTCACTTCTTATACGGATAAGCAAAATCTCACCTAACCGGACGTAACCAAATGAAATTTTACTGTTATATGTGTGCAATGAAACCTCACCTAGCCTAATTAAATTAACTTTATTTTTACTTTTTCACAGAGTATGTACTTCGCAGTTAATCCACGCAATTGCCAAATTTGAAGTAAGATATTTACTTACTATATCTGTGAACGGTCAATAACCAACAAATCAAACTAAAGTTCTTGTACTTAGCCCAGCATAGCCAAGTGGTCAGGGCTCTCAACCCGTAATCTGAGTATAGTGGGCTGGAATCTCCCTCCAACCATACGTACTCACCCTTTCAGCCATGGGGCGTTACAATTTTGAGGTCACTCCTACTATTCATTGGTAAAGAGCAACTCAAGAGTTGGTGGTGGATGATAACTAGCTGCCCTCCCTCTAGTGTTACACTTCTAAATTAGGAACTCTAAGCACAGATAGCCCTCGTGTAACCTTGCGCGAAAATTCTAAATAAAAAAAAAAACAACAAACCGCACTAAATCCCACTATAATTATACTTCAAAGAACCGCACTGATCGCCACTCTATCTGAGAAAGGTTGATTTAAATGTACATTTAAGTTGCGAACCAATTCAGTGATATAAAACGCAAATCAACAAATAAATAGCACTTGTTTATTTTGTAATTATAGGTAATTAAATAGCTCAAGTTAGAAAATTAAACCCTCAAAACAAATTTAGAAAAATCTTAAGTTAGAGATTTACCAAACACAAGAAAAATATCATAATTCAAATCGCATAATAGCCATTTCCAATTATTAATACTGTTCGTTATAAAATGACATTGTTAACAAGTGTCTCAATGCGACGAGATGATAGAAGAAGGAAATTTAAAAACCAAGCAATTACATTTAGAGATAAGAAGGTTCATGAAGGGCAGCGAGTAGTGTGTGATTTGCTACAAAAAAAAAACTCGTGTTTAAATAGCGAAATTCTAACCACGTAAATATCGATATGTTTCTTAAGATTAAATGTGTTTATGCATATTTTTTTTACATACAGCGGAATAGCAGCCACATGTATTGAACTATAGATGTCACTTAAGGGTCTTTACTTTAGCAGACATTATGCATATGTGCATTACCTGCCAGAATATATATACTGTCAAAATTTGTAACACGTTCTTCAAATAGGTTAATATGTACCAATGTATGAAACACGAAATTGACAAAATCAACAAACGTGTTAACAAAAAAAAACAACTTCAATTACAAAGGAAAGAGCTCCATGTGAAATTCTCTTTCAAACATAAAATAATGTTTGTTTATTCATTCTTGTAACAATCAGTTAAATACAACACTCACGTGTGTTTTAAGTATTAGTTTTGTTTCTACCATAATGTTATCGCATTACAGTTTCGTAAGTTGATAGCAAGAACGGAAAAAACAAATGTAGCTGCTGTTTTTATTTCGTACATATATTATTAATAATGACTGTTGTGAACCTTCTGTACTTTAAATTTGATAATGTCTCAAGAAAGATGGCATGATGGATTTACACGAAACATATCAAAAATTAATTTAGTTAAAAAAGCTCCTATAAAACAAGGGACCAGTGACATTGTGCTAAGTATAGTGTGGACAGATATAGTTACAAAACTCCTATAACTGAAATTAAAGTTTCGATGATAAGTCGTGAACGGCCCAAATATTTCAAGTATTATACAGATGTATTGAGGTTATTGGAACAACAGTGTGTACCATCATTTATTAAAAATGTTGGTATTATTGTACCACCAAGGTTGAGCGTTCTGTGCATTCTGTTAATTGTCTGGATTAGAAAAACCTATAAAATTAGCATTGAATTTTTGTGAGAGCACAGCACAAATAGCTCATTGTGCAGCCTCATGCTTAAGAACAATATTTTATTGTTTTTTTTTGTAATGACGCATTTCAACGAGAAAATCCAAAGTTTTTGGCATTCATAGAAATTAAATATTTTTAGAGTTGAATATTAGAGAAGAATTATTACTACATTAACTTTACAGGATATGATAATTCTGATTATTGTGTTATAGCTGTGTTTACATATGCACACCATCGGCTCAATGAACAATCATCTATTTTTCTAATTATGTTAAAGACAGTCGGTAGAGTAATTTAAACAATAGCCAAGCCGATAAGTTTATTTTAGAGACCAATAACATTCCGTTATGGCTTATTGTGAATAATTCTGTTACTATTTGTTTTTTCTAATTCAACAATAAGTTGAGAAAGATGTTAACGTTATCCGTTTCCAAGCATCAGTTTCTTCATTTCTTTAATAAATGAAGCGACTATCTGAGTGTATTCTCCATCCTTTGAATAAAAAATATCATGTACAAATCAAAGTCACTTGAGAAACACTCCAAACGAATTTAAATGAAGATTTTACTCCCCGCACTTCAATTACTTTCGAACACTATATGCAAACTTTTAACTACAGTAATAAAATCTATATAAACATTGTAATCCCTTCCACCAAAAGCTGTATATTTAGTGATTTTTGGGCTTCTCAGAACCTTTTAATCTCTTCCACCAAAAGCTGTATGTTTTTGTGATTGTTCGACTTGTAAAAACATTTAATCTCTTTCTAGTAAAAGAATTAAACCTCTTGCAAACTCTTTTCGCTTTTTAAAATTGCTTATAATTATGTAAAATCACACAGCATTATCATAAATTATCCTGGTTTTTTGTTTGTTTCAGAATTTTCGCCCAAAGCTTGGCAAAAGCCTATTTTCACAAAGCCATCAATAATTTTGAACTGATAAAGTAGGCAGCTAGTCAACAGTATTCATCGCCATCTCTTGA
Organism: Tachypleus tridentatus; assembly: GCF_004210375.1. Classification (NCBI taxonomy): domain Eukaryota; kingdom Metazoa; phylum Arthropoda; class Merostomata; order Xiphosura; family Limulidae; genus Tachypleus; species Tachypleus tridentatus. The sequence continues at coordinate 104,224,031 of NC_134834.1, forward strand.
ACAACTATTGTTTGAGTGAACACTGAGATTTGAGCGTCATTCGTATAATATAACCCCACAGTGCGGAGCTCGATTTTGCGGCAAGAGAACACGAACAACAAATCCTCAGATTCGCAGACAAGGCATGCTAATCACGTCCAACAAATATTTTTTATTCGCTTTTATAAAAGATATTATACTTTCTTTTCACCTTTTGATAATTTATTTTTGCGAGAATGAGATTGTTTTGTTTGTTTTTGAATTTCGCGCAAAAATACTCAAGGGCTATCTGCGCTAGCCGTCCCTAATTTAGCAGTGTAAGACTAGAGGGAAGGCAGCTAGTCATCACCACCCACCGCCAACTCTTGGGCTACTCTTTTACCAACGAATAGTGGGATTGACGGGTGAAAGGGCGAGCACGTTTGGTGCGACGGATATTCGAACCCGGGACCCTCGGATTACGAGTCACAAGCCTGAACCCACCTGGCCGTGTCGGGCCGTAACTAGAATGAGATCTGTTTTTTTTTTTTCTACAGCTTAAATCTCGATATTTGTTTCTTACAAAAAGTTTATTATGTTATTACTTTGTAATTTGGCTTCGGAAAAATACATACATATTTGACACTGTTTTCAATGTTCGGATATATTCTGGCTAATATGAAGGTTTACTGAAAACCACAGTTATTGTACTATGAATATACTTATATATAGATACATTTACCGTTGCACCAAGACAAAAATTGACTAGAAATTAACATAATATTTTATTAAGTTGGAGATAAGAAAATTTACCACAATTTATTTCGCTGGTAGCTTCACTTTCGTTTAAACGAAACGTTTTCCAAACGTAAAGATCTAACAAGAATCAAAGCGCACTTATAACTTAAAAAATACTTTCAAAATAAATATGATAATGTGTTAAGTTAGGAGTTGCGACATGAGTTTGTACTTATGAAATAAATATTAATGAGTACTTTGCTGATGTTTTGGTGTGAATTTAAAGGAAGTTGGGTCGAAATTTTAGAGGAAATGCAGAAGAAACTGTCTTCCTACGGAAATAAGCTTTTGTTTCCTAATTGTGTGTTTATTTTGTTATGCACAAAGCTACTCAAAGGGATAAGGAATATCTGTGCTCTGTCCATCACGTGTATCGAAACAGTTTTTTGCAGTACAAATTCGCAGATACACCATTGTGCCAGTTTTTCACTGTTAAGCACAAATATACTCAATGGGATATCTGTGTACACCATGGCTATAAAAACTCGGTTTTTAGCATTATGAGCATTTAAAATTAATGCTGAGCCACTGGGAAGCAAGCAGTTGATAAGCTATGAATTGAACTACAGTTTAACTTGGATATACTAATATAGTAACTTAAAGATTGGAAGGTAATTAAAATACATTTTTTTTTTTTTTTTACCAAAGAGGATGTTAGCTTTAAAATCTGAATATAAAGCTTTACTGAATTGAAGACTAGTGTTTCCTCACTAACTCTCAAAATCAAAACTGTCGTACAACGCTCGAAAGTTGAGTGGCAATAAAAAAGCATAGTTATAGTAATATGATAGTTAATTGCGAATTAAAACGTACCATTATACTAAGTCTTATGTTTAAGCCTTAAATTAAACAGCATATTTTTGATAAAAAGTTTTTGTTTTGAATTTCGCGTAAAGATACTCGAGGGCTATTTGCGTTATCCGTCCCTGATTTAGCAGGGTAAAACTAGAGAGAAGACCCGCTAGCCATCACCACCCACAGCCAACTCTTGGGTTACTCTTTTACCAACGAATAGTGGGATTGACCATCACATATAACGCCCCCACAGTTGAAAGGGCGAACATGTTTGATGTGACGGGGATTCGAAACCGCGACCCTCGACTCGCGTGCCTTAACCACCTGGCTATACCGGGCCATGATAAAAGTTAAGAAAAAAACGATCTTTATACACCAAACAAATATAAAATATATTTAAGTCAACGTTTCGTCTTTGAAGCTCCTTCGCGGTGAGCATACATAACTGTTTGATATTAGAATATTCCTTAAATTATAAAACTACTTGAAAGTGAAATCAAAATGTGCAAACCCCTCCTAGGCACTATAACTTTTGAAACTTCATGTTATATGAACTCGAACGTTAATTGAAAATTTAGATGTACTGTTTTACATCGACGGTAACCTGAGAGCTAAGACATGTTATTGTTCTAACGCTGAAGTTAACAAAGGGTTAAAAATGCACTGCAAGGCAAATCACGAATCTTAGCACACTATATTCTGTCTTCCAGTGAGTCAATGATAAGTTTCTGGACGTATAACAGACTAAAATCTGTGTTCGATTCACCACGCAATGGACAAAAAGTCCACTTACGCTATGAACGATAATAATAACATCTCGTTCTAGAAAATAAGAAAAAAAAATACAATGAGAAAAATACCTGGGTTAGTAATCGAGGTCGTTATTAATAGTTGCTATAGGGGTCGTGAGTTTCTAACAATATACGTTCTTTTCACTCGCAATAAACAACGAAGAAACAGTAATTAGAAAGCCTCACTGGAGTTTATATCCTAAAATGATTCTTAACCATGAAAATACGAAACTATTCATTTCTCGGTTTCCCTCCACTCTCTTTTTGTCGGGGCGAAAACAAAAGTCAGACACCTTGGCTATTGTAGAACGTGACAGTGAGCGAGCACCTTCGAGAAGTTTCAGCGGTTACATTATCACTAAGGTCGTGAAGTATCGACATAGGGTAGTACAAAGGTAATGTTATACCAGGAACAAAGAACCTTTCAGCTCAGCAGCTGGTGTTCTTTGGGTTCTAATAAAGTATATTTCTCCTATGAAGAAGAAGAAATGATTTATGTGCCCCCGGAGTGACTTTAAAATTGCGTATATTTCGTTTTAAGTAGAATGTCATTTCCTCCTCTCCCCCTACATTTTAACCACAAAAGCTCCCTAAATTCTTGTCCTTGTTTTCTTTAAGCCTATTCAGACATGCTACTTGATCTCAGAATTTATTGTTTAGCTAAAGACACAGATTTATTAAGTTGCTACGCTTCAATAATACACATGAAATATTTAATAACAATAATAAAAAGGAGGCAGATTAATTTTGCACCACTTGCAAAACTGAGAGAAACTGTTTTGAATTTCCTGTATGCAAAATAGACCGAAAACTGACGATAAAAAATATGCTGCTCGGATACGGTGTTTTCATATTGAAAGGAACATTTATGAACACGAGGTTGAATTGCTTACGTCAGAGAGATTCAAGCACAGCAACTCATAATTTAGTGTTGCTAACTACTTTCTCACTCTGTAGTTAGCAGCTCCTTCCGCCTTTGCGACTGTCATTCGCCAGATAGAGGAACTGACTGTTTTACTTATAACACACATATACCTAAGATGAAATCAAGGAGTACGTTTGTACGGGATCTTAATAGCCAAAGCAGGACACGTTGGTCACTGAGCCATGCTTAACTTTACATACTTCACCATACAGGGAACGATAATAGGTGCACATAAACTTATTTTTATACCTCTAACAAACACTAGGGGTTTTGATTTGTTAACTTTTTCTTCTGTATAAAAATAAAGTGCAATTTTACTAAGCCTATTTATTACTTATTTTGTAGGAGACTTTTGCTCTACCAAGAACTATAATATGTCGTAAGATACACCAGATACAAATTGATAATAATTGCACTTGACTCAATCTAGATCGCATCAAAACAGTCGTTATTGATGATATATATACGCACGCACACACACACACATAGCATTTGAACCACAACTTTGTTTGTCGTATCCTCTTACGAGTATTTAGTGAAAGTCCTTTTCATCAATGGATAAGAAATTTTGCTTTCTCTTATACGTTCTTGGAATAAGATCCAACATATCATAGAAAATAAAATATTTTTTTTATTTAGGCCAAGTGGAAATACGCCCAATTTCTGAATACATTCGCCTTATTTATTTTATGTTGTTTTTTTTCGGGTGTTAACTTATTTCTGTTGATCATGCATGTTTTTGAATATAAGTAATTATTGTAGCTTGTGTCTGGTGTTTCAGTGGTAGTAGCCATCATCTGAGTTACCTCTTAGAAATACTCACATCAGCACATGTTACTTTAACTGATTTCGTGGTTCCGTAATCCGAGTTTTGTAACCTATATTAGGCCTGGCATGACCAAGCGTGTTAAGGCGTGCGACGCGTAATCTGAAGGTCGCGGGTTCGCATCCCCATCGCTCGAAACATGCTCGCCCTTTCAGCCGTGGGGGCGTTATAATGTGACGGTCAATCCCACTATTCGTTGGTAAGAGAGTAGCCCAAGAGTTGGCGGTGGGTTGTGATGACTAGCTGCTTTCCCTCTAGTCTTACACTCCTAAATTAGGGACGGCTAGCACAAATAGCCCTCGAGTAGCTTTGTGCGTAATTCCAAAACAAAATAACCTATATTAAATTTGACTTCATTATTCAAAATGTCAGATGTTCTTTAGGTCGGCAAAAGTTACAAGGTTCAAAGGTACATTTCACCCTCTCTCCCTGAGGTTAACAACTACGATGTCCTGCTGCGTTATTGTAGACTCAAGCCAAAACAGTTATTAACAAGGAGTGAATCACCAATCATTTCGTTGCGACCCAACGTTGCTTATTTGCTAACCAAGAGCTAGACGCTAATATTCTGATGTTTCACAAAGATATAGGGGATAACGCTCAAAATCTGTAACTATACTGAGAGGACATCTGACAATTTTCCTTTCTTTTTCCCTTCCTTCCGTCCCGACTCCCAAGGCAGTACATCTCAAAACGATTCTATCACGGTTATTTAACCTTAATTATTTTTCAGAAATTAATAAAACAGGCGGCAAACAAATAGCCGTATCTGCAGCTTGGGTTATTATAATTTCTGAAAAAAATTTGGATTAAACTCTTCCAACCGTTTCTCTGTTGTAATTTTTTAACTCTCCTTTTGAAAATACGGGCCCGGCATGTCCAAGCGTGTTAAGGTGTGCGACTCGTAATCTGAGAGTCGCGGGTTCGCATCCCCGTCGCACCAAACATGCTCGCCCTTTCAGCCGTGGGGGCATTGTAATGTGACGGTCAATCCCACTATTCGTTGGTCTAAGAGTAGCCCAAGAGTTGGCGGTGGGTGGTGATGACTAGCTGCCTTCCCTCTAGTCTTACACTGCTAAATTAGGGACGGCTAGAACAGATAGCCCTCGAGTAGCTTTGTGCGAAATTCAAAACAAATAATCAAACCTTTTAAAAACTCATCTTGTAATGCTAAAATTTGGGGCTCCATTCTTACGGTGTGTACGATGTAACCTTACTCTGGAAGCAAACAAACAACCCAACAGTTTCTAATAGATTGTTTGTTTGTTTTTGAATTTCGCGCAAAGCTACTCGAGGGCTACTTGCGCTAGCCGTCCCTAATTTAGCAGTGTAAGACTAGAGGGAAGGCAGCTAGTTTATCACCACCTATCGCCAACTCTTGAGCTACTCTTTTACCAACGAATAGTCGCATTATAACGCCCCCAAAGCTGAAAGGGCGAGCATGTTTTGCTCGAACCTGGATTCGAACCTGCGACCCTCAGATTCCGAGTCGAACGCCTTAACCCACCCGGCCATGCCGGGCCTTGTTTTTATAATATAGATAATAACGGTGGTCGTATAATTAAAAACACACTTTATTTTATACTTTAAATATTTCAAAATTACTTGTTGATGTTATGTTGCATGATGCCAAAAGTTACACTATAATTAATAATGGTATGTTGTGTTCACTGGGTTGGTAAATAATTTTTTGTGTTCTTTAAAAAGTTATCTATTGAAACAATCTTCCCGAAAAAGTGGTGGTAAAACTTGTAAAATAAGACCTTAGATAAAATAGTATTTTCTTATAGCAAAGCCACATCGGGCTATCTGCTGTGTCACTGGTTTTAGCGTTGTAAATCCGAAAACTTACCACTGTCCCAGCGAGGAACAGTTAAAACAGAGAGATATTTCTTTTTAGTTTTAACACTACGTCCACCTAAGTTGAGATTTACAGTTTTATAAGACTGTCTTCAAGCTTTCAGTAACATGCATACAAAATTACACGACAGAAACATTTTTTAAATGCACGTATCGGGGACCAAAGGTCTCAATTATTATCTGTATAATTCCTTGTAAACTTTACATGACACACCACTCAACACACGTTAATAAAAACACATAAGAAATAAAATAAAAAACACGATTGAGTTTTAAACAAAAAAGTTTAGGCTCAGTTAGTATTTTTCTGGTAAATTTCTTTCAAAGTACGAGCAGTTTAAAATAGTTTGTTTTTGAATTTTGGATGTCTTGTTTAGGCTAAATAACTTTCAAACTTCCTTCACGAATAACGGTATTTCTTCCAAATCCTTAAGTCCCCTTTACTATTCAGTAAATAGTGTAGATTTCCTTAGTTGAAAGACTACAATACAATGATATATCACTTGGAATGTATTCTACAGGAATGATCTAATCTTACAGAATACAGTTTTAAGAGGCAGCAGGACGCCATGTATGACTAAGGAAAGGACATTGGGCACGCCATGATCGGTAAAGTCGATTAACGTCGGACAGAGTTGGAGACTAGAGGATTGGTTAGAGAAATCCGTTTACGACATAATGACTGTAATATAACCAGTAATGGCGGTCTGTTACTCTGGGAATACTTTCAAGAAACAATTAAGACCTGTCTGGGAATTTAGTACATCAGTAAAAACCTTTGGGTTAATGTATAGAAAAAAATTATCTGATGACATTTTTCTCTCTTTACTGATCGTGGGTAGTTAGATGTCCTTACGTAGCAGACAATCAATAACTACAAGAGACTCTGACAAAGATACACATTCCTGGCTTATTTGATATTCAAATCAGGATGCTTGGTTGTCATGTACAAACAATTACAATGGAATCTGACCATCTGATATACAGTGTAAATGAACCATTCAAAAACTGAGGCATTACTGGATACAGAAGCCAAATCTGAAATAAGAAATCAAAATCTGTTTTAGTGTTAGATGTAATCCTATTTTTACATCTGTTATGGTTAGCGCAAGACATTTCTAATGAAAGGCAATAATGAATCTCAAAAGTAAACTTTATTAAATATGGTATTTTATAAACGTTTTCATAGGTAAAAGTAAATTCATGGAGTGAACTTCTGAAAGAAAAATTTGCCTGGAAGAAATGAAATCTGGACAATGTTTTGGCTGTTTTGCATCGAGGACTAACAAAAGAAGTCTATGGTTCATCTTTAAACCATTTCAACCATTCAGAAGTAAGTGACTTGTAACAAACGTATACTTATTGGAGAAAATCACAAATACACCAGTATACGTAAACATACGTATAAAGCTGTTAGTTTTATGATTTTCTTCAAAACTACTCAACATTAATTAATATTTAGCGCTGTTTCTATAGTATCCTAACTCATCTGGAGTGTCTTCAAATGAAAAAAAAAGTGTATTGAATACTTTATGAGATTTTTAGTTGACACAACTGTATTTTTAAGAAGTACGATTTATTGTGTTTCCAAGTCATCATAAAAAACCACCTGCAGTCTTTTCTTCACAAATATGTTATGTATATGGTTCTATATATCTGTCATCGGGCAAGAAAGAGGATTCTGTGGTTCTCTAATAACCCATATCAAACGTTATGAAACGAGTTTTCAATTATCACTACACATGTGCCATATGTTATTACGCATTTTTGTAACAACTCTCATGCAATAATGAAGAATGATATTCCAAACTGTTGTGCAAGCAGATATGGCTTATGCTCGTATTTCGCCAAGGAATTTGGAACTGGAACTTTATTTGGAGTCCAAGATCCCCAAAAATATTCCGTGCCTTACTAAGGACCATCGCCTTAATCAGTATACAGATAACGGGTATCTTAACATTATTGATAGCTAAGTACCTCACAGAACGTTCCTACAGCCCCCACTTTGTAAATTCCAAACCTTATAGAAGCCTCAAGAGGTGTTCTTTTTTCCGAGCTATGATGCATTTTCCAAAAGGAAATTACAGTGGAAGGAAAAACGAAAAGGAATAAAAAGAGATAAACAGACGACTGGTTGTGGAAACGAATAAAGATAAATTTCTGATAATTACATAGTCAAAATACTATCACCTTTCATGTGTTAGTGGTTCATTTGTAGTTAAACCATGCTCACGTGATCACTCACCTTAAAACATGTACAAAATCAGTTATTTCTATTGTTTAGTTGAACTCATAATTCTATCAACAAAAGAACTATACAAATATTTTAAACACTTTCAATATAAAGTTTTAAAGGCGTACATAATTATTATATAACTAGCCACAATAAATATTTTTGTCCCTCTATGTTTATATTCATTAACTTGATGCGTTATTGAGTGTTATTATATTTATATATATATAAGTATATATACAAACTAATGACATAAAACTGTGGCGCTACACTATTTTGCACTTTTGGAATTATGACCTAAAACTTGAAGTAATAAATTCACATCTAGCCATCATGTTAATAGATGGTGTGAAAGTTGGATAAAATAATTATCCAATTCCAAATAATAGGAACAACACAGAATACTTAGAAACCTGATAAAATCATACGTTCGTCTGTTTTATTGTCTAGATACTTATCCACCTATCTGGTGTTTTAGGTCTTTGATAACGTGATAAGCATGATACTTAGTTCTCGAAGAATAACTAATAATGAACATTTCTATAGATGCAACTTAAGACCTTAAGGTGCCTATGGTAACTAAACTATGCCAGGTTGATATTTTCAAGTTTCGATTCAGAATCAGAACTTCCTCTCATTGGAAGTTCATATCAATACTCAGCCTTTGGCGAAAAAAAATGTTAAGAAATGTTGAGTGAGTTACCTTGAAAGTAACTTTGGAATGTTAATCATCACCTTCTGTGTCTCACTTCTTAAGAAAACAATGTCCGTAGAATGAGGTGTAGTTATACAATTCCGGTTCATTATTTATAGAAATTTTCAGTTAGAGAATTTCGCTAAATTTGATGGCATTGAAGATGTTTTTTTATACATGTATATATATCTTAAGAAAAATATAATAATTTTTCTAAAAAAGAACAAAAAATAAAAAACTCAGTAACAAAACTTTATATTCATATCAAAATACTGTTCATTTAAAGTTATTTTTAACAATATGTTTAATCAACAATCTATCGTGTCACTTACGATATAGGCCCGGCATGGCCAATTGTGTTAAGGCATTCGACTCATAATCCGAGGGTCGTAGGTTCGAATCCCAGTCGCACCAAATATGCTCACCCTATCAGCCGTGTAGACCGTGTAGACAATCCCACTATTCGTTGGTAAAAGAGTAGCTCAAGAGTTGGCGGTGGGTGGTGATGACTAGCTGCCTTCCCTCTAATCTTACACTGCTAAATTAGGGACGGCTAACGCAGATAGCCCTCGAGTAGCTTTGTGCGAAATTCAAAAAAACACTTACGATAAAAAGATATTTCGAAAAACAAAAATTCATTTATCTTCCTTTCAAAGCATAATTTCGTGTTAACCGACCGTAAAGGCACAATGATACAGGGGAGTCTTTCACAAATAAAAAAAGGTTTGAATAAGTTTGTTTTTTTTACAGGTTGACTGTAAATAGAAGTATAAAGAACAAAAACTGAAACCAAATGATACAGCTGAATCTATCATTGACTAAAGAAATTTCTCTACGATATAGTTAAAAATCTTTTATTTTCATTTAGGTTACCGACTACGTGCAAGTTGATGGTTTTGTTTTGATTTTCGCGCATTGCTACACGAGAGCTATCTACGCTAGCCGTCCCTAATTTAGCGGTGTAAGACTAGAGAGATGGCAGTTAGTCACCACCCACCGCCAATTCTTGGGCTACTCTTTTACCGACAAATAGTGGGATTGTCCGTCACATTATAACGCCCCCACTGCTGAAGTGGTGAGCATGCTGTATGTGATGGGGATTCGAACCCGCGACTCTCGGATTACAACGTGGAAATGAAACGTAACGGAAACGTAAAGATGTGAATTTCGAACTCTTCAGTTCGGTAACACTGTTGCACTTCTCATGACAACTATAATGTATATATACGTAAATCCTTTAAAATAAGTATGGGTTTCAATCATCTATACAAAGCTTTGGATGCCTTCTCACCAGGTGGCTTTTGCCCTTTGTTTAAATAAATAAATATTTTATCAACAATACAAAGTGCTGTAAAAGTAACTTAACTCTTACCTTAAAATTACTACACACATAATAATATGTGTTTTTATGTATAAATAGCTAAACACATATATACACTATAGAAAGGTGTTTCTTATTTTTTTAAAAATACGCTATTATATATTACTCGAATAGATATGGGGTGAGATTAAGTAAACACCATAAAAAGGTGTTCTTATTTAAAAAACTACGCTTCTACAGATTTCTATAGTAAATACGATGTGAGAACGTTCGCTGATAATTCGGGTATTTCAAAATTCATTGATAGGACCACAGTTCAATCACTCAGGGCACAAATATATGGTTTACCAAAGCGAAACCGAATACCGTCTGTTATAACTTTACTAGTAGGCTGTATAGGAATAAGTTGTTTTTTTTAAAGAGTGACTTCGTAATAAATAATTATTCAAAGGAGAAGGGCTCGAAGTCTCAATTACTGGGTATTTGTGTGTCTGATATCTCAGAACTGTCAGCTGTCTGTTTTATTATATGTACCGTATTTCTAGACAATCGTTACTGTGCGTATGCAATCATCACCCAATCCAGAAATATAAATAAAATACTTTAGTTACTGTGTTTTCAATGTCCTTGTCAACTCCAATTTTGTTTGTTTCGAGTTAAGCACAAAGCTAAACAATGGGTAACACTGAATAATTGTTTGTTTGTTGGTTTTGGAATTTCGCACAAAGCTACTCGAGGGCTATCTGTGCTAGCCGTCCCTAATTTAGGAGTGTAAGACTAGAGGGAAGGCAGCTAGTCATCACCACCCACCGCCAACGTTTGGGCTACTCTTTTACCAACGAATAGTGGGATTGACCGTCACATTATAACGCCCCCACGGCTGAAAGGGCGAGCATGTTTGGCGTGACTGGGATGCGAACCCGCTACCCTCGGATTACGAGTCGCACGCCTTAACACGCTTGGCCATGCCGGCTCTACACTGAATAACAAAGTTTTTGCTTCTTGAATACTGTTGGGTGTTCCTTATAAATTTTTGGCTGCTAATTACGAAAATCACATCCAAATTTGCCCATCACGTACCATTTCATCGAAATCTTCAGTTTCTCCAGGACATTGCTACAATGGAAAAACGATATCAGGGCAACTGGAATCCGTCAGTGCTTGCTGACTACTGCTGGACACTGCAACGTGATGCACCGGACATTGAATACAAACGAAAATCAGGAGCAAAACACTTTTAATTATGTTGAACTTAATAGCGTATTAGAAACAAACGCAATTAAATACATTATTGCCGGTAAACAGTTAACTATTTCTCAGAGTTCTTACGTGATGAAGCAAAACCAAAACTATATTTGTGCATACCCACCAGGTACCTGTCACAATCAGCAAAAACTTTTTAGGAAGCAAAAAATTGTTGTACAGTGTTAATTGTGCTCTGCCCTCCGCGGGTATCGGAACCCGGTTTTTATCATCATAAGCCTTAATGACTTACCGCTAAGCCACTGAGGAGGCTAAGTTTAACTGGCTGTGTTGAGGGAGGTGGTGATCTAATAAGATAAATATATTCAGTTCTACGTGATCAATATTCTAGGTCATTCAAGTAACCCTTAACCCAGGGATGACCATATTCGGGCCATAACCCAGGGATGACCATATTCGGGGGTCTATTGCTGGAAATGATAGTTTTCGCGTTTTTGTTCCTCACCGCTTTGTAAAACCAAACAAACGTTTATGGAAATGTCAAGTTCTTAGTGCATTACATTTGTAAATGCCTTTATTATTTATTCAGTTGTTGTGGTTAGTGTACTGCAAAACTAAGTCTATTATTAGTGCAGTAATTGTATAACAATTTGTTAATTGAACAGGGTAAAAAAAACTCAAGTGAAACCGAATCAAGCATCATTAATTGTTTTGACCTTGTAAATGACAAATTGAGATATAACGAATTTCGATACGTAACAGCGAAACTGAGGTCAAACGTAAAGAGTTGAATTAATTAGGAACATCTTTCCTCTAATCTTACAGAATTAAACCGTGTACCCTTTATGTACATAAAACGAAACTAATCTTCAACTTATTAACAGTTTATGAGTTCTGCGGCATCTACAGAGGGACTCTTGTGGAGAATTATTTTAATGAATTCAACCGTAATTTGAAAATTAGTCAAATCAAGCAACTAATAGGGCGTTTACGTAAACGCCACCTACAGTTACGACAAAAAATTATATTCATGTGAAGGCCTTGATAAAAATGCCTTCGTGGTAAAGTACATGATTACATGATTACGTCGTAACCATAGCAACATACTTCGTAATTTTTGTCATGATTACCATAAATGTTTACTTCCGAAAGACATCTGTTTGAAAGCTATAAATATAATGCTTGTTTTGAATTTCGCGAAAAGCTACACGATGGCTGTTTGTCTTAGCCGGCCTTAATTTAACTAGCTGCCTCTCTAATTTATATCACCACCCACCTCTTGGGCTACCTTTTAACCAACGAATACTGGGATTGACTGACACTTTATGATGCTCCCAAAGTTGAAAGGGCGAGCATGTTTTGTGTGATAGGAATTCGAATATGCGACTCTCAGGTTACGAGTCGAGTGCCCTAATAATCTGGCCATGCCCAAAATAATGAGTAACCAGAGAACATTTTGAAAGGACGTATTATATTAAGAATTAGATAGTCACAGCCCGAAAACTCTAACCATAAGTCACGACACGACCGGTCCAACGGACACTGATAAGAGTTACTACACTGTCTCTGTATATTTTGCAATGAAGCAAATAAAACAAAAGGGGATCCTCAACAGCCGCGGCACCTGAAACCCTTTTAGACAGGAACAGAGTAAATTAATCTGCATGAAAAAGTTTTACCCCTTTTTAATTAGCTATATTTTTGTACGCCAACAGTATCAAACGCGGGATGCGGGTATACCTGATTCTACTTTACTAATCATCAGCATCTCTACCAGGCTACCCTTAAATTGGAACTTTGTTTAGCAGGATAAGAGGAAATTAATCTATGAAACCCTGGATATGGTCAAATACATAAATCGAAAGGAGTTGACCTCCTGAGTCCAAAACAGTGATCAGATCTCAAATCGGTCCAAAGATGACTGAGCTATGAGCCAAAGGTTTGTACTTAAAAAAACCAAAAAACACACTGAGTCGTTCTATGAGCCGATATGCCGCAACTAAAAATTGGAGTAAGTTAACAGATATTACAGACTGTTTGTCAACGATAATTTGTAAGACAACAAACAACTAATGTAGAAAATTACTTTATTGAATATAAACTAAGTTATCGTATAATAACAGAAAACAGATACAGAAAAGTTAAACTTATTTCTGGGCTTTCGCATAACGATAGTTAGGTAGTCCTAACTTGTGTACAAGTTATACCTTTAATTAAAGTCTATATATGGTAAAACACAAGCACAAGATATCTTCTCTAAACAGAGCTTTATTAATATTTAACTAACTAGTAGCTAACTTTTATTTTCACGAAAAGTTTAGGAAGCTTCAGGCAACGCAAACTTTGCTGTAACAAGTAAATTTTGATTCTCTGAAAAGGGGTTGAAATACAAAATTATATTAATTTAGAACACGTGTAACGACATTTTACCAATAACAGTGTTGAGAGTACGAGACTTCTCGAGGCTTTGCTTATGGATAATATCCAACTTCACGAGATTCTCATTATTAATTAAAGATTATTAATTATCTCAAGCCAACGAATTAACCTTTAACACAGCGGCCATCCTCGTACTTCTAGATACGTGAAATACACGCGCTCTTTCGTGTTTATATATTCCAGGTAAAGTTTTAGTCAGAAAATCATCCCGAACATCAGTTTCTGATTGGAAACAGACAATACAACTGAAATACTTTAAAGAAAAAGGTGGTTTTAATAAACACCTTATTTTTCAGTTGTCGGTTTCTTAATAGAAACAGTTCAGTTGACAATCTTGTAAGAATAAGTTGTAAATAATAATACTGTTGTAAGTTGTTTAAGTAATACTCCAATGTGCTTCAGTCTGTTCAAAAAACTAAGCTCTTTAAGCATTGCTACACTGAATCATGCGTTTTCTGAAGAAGCAGCCACAACCTTTGAAAGGCATAATTCATAAAAAAAAAAGAAATCTCTACATAAACGAATCAGAAAATTTCTTGATGACGGGAAACCCACTTGAAATAAAAATAAATCTCAGGACGGCTGGTATGTGTATTAATACTTTTACTAATAAAGCAGATAACAAAGCTTCTACCTTCTTAGGTTAACCTGAACAATCAGAAAAAAAGTGTAATCGTTAACGCTGTTCATTTTGAACACAGTAAAAGAAATATTAACTCCAGCACTCTGAAGAACCAGATAAAGTTATGTTAACTCCAACACTATGAAGAACCAGATAAGGTACTATTAACTCCAGCACTGTGAAGAACCAGATAAAATAATGTTAACTCCAGCACTATGAAGACCCAGATGAGGTACTATTAACTCCAGCACTATGAAGAACCAGATAAGGTACTATTAACTCCAGCACTATGAAGAACCAGATAAGGTAATGTTAACTCCAGCACAATGAAGAACCAGATAATGGAACTATTAACTTCAGCACTATGAAGTACTGAAAAAGGTAAAACTAAAACCCTTAACAATATACACAAACAGAAACATGTTAAAATTAATCAATGTTTAAGCTATGTTCATCCTAAGCTCGTAGATAAACTTACTTTGTCTTGTTAATTAGTTGTTTTCAAAAGTTGTAAGGATAAACTGATTCAGTTAGATTCTATTGTTTTCTTTTCTTGACATAAATGTTATTATAGTTTTTTAAAAATTACGTCATATGCTATCCTTACCTTATAACATGCACAACAAGTCACTGCTAGTTTGTTGAAATATACCTATTGTATACTTATCGCAAAGACAAATACAAACATAATGCAGTTTCTAAACAGCAAAATAACAAAATAGGATAATAGATAGAAGAGTGGGAAATTCCACTCTGATTGATTAGGTTGTTTTGGCTGTATAGCACATAAAGATTTTAAAGAGCTGTTAATAACAAAAGTTGGATTTTTGGTCAATTTTGAGAGTAGAACATCTAAACAAATGGCCATGCCGGGCCTTCTCTCGTACGAATTCAAAGCCCCTATTACAGCCATGTCCATTTATGTTCTGATGTTCATCATTTACACTGGGACGCACTCGCTATATACATATTAATTCATATATTCCAATGTTTATTTTATATTGTTGACTTATTCTTAGTGTATTTACGTGATCAGTTAAGTAGGCCTAGTAATAGATGACATATTACTAAACTTATGGTACACATTTAAGGGTGAGAGATACTTTGGCTCATTTCCATCACGTATGATATAACAATCTAATACGTGTAACATTTCGTTTATATGCAAGTTTTTCTTAACGTACGTGAAATATACGATAAGAAGCCTGCCATGTAGTGGTTGTTTATTTGGTTATTTATGTAAGAAGTTTGAGTTTGTTTAGCGGGAAACTTTATATGCATTATTAAGTACTGTATTTTGTAGTTTTTGTAGTTCAGTTTTAATTTTCTTAAGTGCGACATTGATCCAGTTTGGACAAGAGTATCCTATGACTAGTTGTACGTATTGTTTGTATCCTATGACTAGTTGTATGTATTGTTTGTATCCTATGACTAGTTGTATGTATTGTTTGTATATTTTTAATACGTTAGTTACTGTGTTCCTGTATTCTTTCCTGACAGACTTCTAAATTGATTTATTCTTTGCCAGACCTCCTATGAGATTTCATTTATATATTTCTGCTAGGTTAATTTTGTGTCGTAGGTAAGACCAAGAAATTTTGCTGATATAGCTGTTTGAAGAAGTGTTTCGTTAAGACAGAGTTTGGAGTTGATTTTTATTAGTTTTATGACGTATGGTTTGGTTGTTTTGAATTTCGCGTAAAGCAACACGAGAGCTATCCGTCCCTAATTTAACAATGAAACAATAGAAGGGAGGCAGCTAGTCATCACCACCCGCCACCAACTCTTGGACTACTCTTTTTTTACCAACGAATAGTTAGAATGACCACAACTTTATAACGCGATTCGGAACCTCGATTCTCAGACTGAGAGTTTAGCTCTATAACAACCTGTCCATACTGGGCCCTTGAGACGCAGGTTCGTTACAACTAACAAATTTCATGCTGAAAAGAACAATATTCTTCACAGTGACATGAACGTTAAAGCTGCACAGTTCGTTATGGAAAAAAAACAACAACGATGACGTCACGTAAGAGAAACATTTGGTTCACAAATTGGTTTTTACATCCGAAGAACAACGAGCTACGTCATAAGTTATGCGTGTAACACTTTCTTGGTTCTATTTTACTTGATTTTCTTTGCAAAATGTTTGTCTGCACTGAAATATTTCACAAACATTTCAATGAAAACTTATGATTCTGTAAACATGTCGTCACACTAAAGCCAAGTGTTAGAATCAACAGATGTTGAAAAATGTATTTTGTTTGTCATGAAAACTACAGTGAACTACACTTTCAAACAATTGTAAAATGCAAAAATCCAATATGAAAGACAGTGGACACAGTTGCAACGAAGTAATGAAAAGAATGTTGTATGGTAGACCGTTCTGGGAAAGAATGTTGCATGGTAGACCGTTCTGGGAAAGAATGTTGTATGGTAGACCGTTCTGGGGCGACATTTAGTTTTACGATATGACAACTGGTTGCAAGTATGAGAACTAGAAAGTTAGTGCACAATTTATGTAGAGCAAATATTCAACTTTTGACGAGTGATATCGACGGTAAAACCTCAATAAAACTACACAGAAAAAAAAGAAAGAGGGCGTGGCGACTAATATTTCAGAGATATAATCTAATCATAAATTTTGGTACTGACAATCGGAAGGTTGCATGTTTATCAGAATATTACAATATCTGGAAATATCTTAACGTTATCGATAAATCTCAGAACTGAAATCGTTAGTTATTATTCCAGGCTATCATATATTATTCAAACTCACCGCAGAAATAATTATATTAATATTTAGTTGTATATATTTTTTGTTTTTCTGATTAACATGAAATCACAAAATGATTTATGAATGACAACTATAGTTTTCCAATTGTTTTTCTCAGAATTTTGAAGTAACGTATATCTTAGGGCGATTCATGAAGTACAGTTGGGTACTCGTTTATGTTTATTATACGCCACAGTGGACCCTCTCCTTGTCTTCATTTTAGACATAGTTTGGTTGGACTAGGGTCACAAACAACCTCTAATTGATGGGTAGAATAGTAACCCGATTAGCAAGTGAAATGAACGTGTGATTCATGGCATAGTTTGGCTACACGCCAAACGAAAATAGACACATCGAACAAGAATGCTTTACCTCTACTGCCAAAGTAACAACAACTAACAAAAACCAGCTCTTTCTTCATATTTGATTTACTGAAACTTAAAGAGTCCTTTTCCTTTAGTAAAGAACAGCCCAATAAGCCTTATAAAGGTAATTTAATTTCCATTGGTTGAAGAATATAATAAGTTCACGCCTACCAATGGTAGTAGATTTCACAATTGCTTTTAGGTCGCATAACCTTCTTTTAATCTGACGCAGATCAAGAGGTTATCATCACGCGGCTATTAACTCGCAGTATGAAATTAATCAATCAGTAGTACGAAAACATAACAAACATTATTTATATTTTGTGTTTTTCAAGAGGTCATTACACCCAATATTATTTAATAGAAAGCGAAATACGTAAGTTTCAAAGATATATCTTGAAACATTTCTTTAAAAAAATATGAACATTTGTTTCAAGAAGTACTGAATTGTTCTGCAGACAAATAACAGGAAATGTAACCACAAAAACACGCAGAATTGTTTCTTTGTTTGTTTTGAATTTTGTGCATAGCTACACGAGGACTATCTGCGCTAGCCGTCCCTAATTTAGCAGTGTAATACCAGAGAAAAGGCAGCTAGTCATCACCACCCACCGCCAACTCTTGGGCTACTCTTTTACCAACGAATAGTGGGATTGACCGTAACATTACAACATCCCCCACTGCTGAAAGGGGAGCATATTTGTGATGGGGATTCGAACTCGTAATATTCAAGTCACAAGTCAAACGTCCTACCACATGGCCATACTGGGCCCTACACAGAACTGAAAGTTCCTTTCAAATAAAGTCTCCTTTTCTCACGCGATGTTCCCTTTCTTCAATGACTAATAGGAAATGTACTCTTAACGAGATGTACACGTATTAAATCCTTTGTTTAAATAGCTCCTGGTTAATTTCAAAGGTTTTGTTCGTGTTCTTTTAAAAATGATTCGACGCCATGCAAACCATTGAACAGGCTTTCTTTTCGCATAACATTTAAACTTGTGGAAAAATATGTCCAACAAACAGATTAATATCGGTAAAAAGACATTAAACTGGCTGTCTACGCAAGATCCTTAAAACAAAATGTACGGTTCGTTCCATCTACATTTAAGAAAAGTAGTTTATAAAAACGTTGGTTGTGTGGTTGTTCTGGTAGGAAGCTAAAAAAATGAAGAACAACCTAGAAATGGGTCAACTTGTTCATACACTAGATTGATTTAATGTGTCTAAAAACAAAAGATGTAATATATACTGAAGACTACAGGAACCGTTACGTCCTCATGAAACAATAAAGTTCGACACACGTACGCATGCGTATTTGTGTATAGAGAATGCATACATAGAGAGAACAATAAGAAAACGTATTATACCCAACAATACATAAAACAGGAATCATATTTATTCCAAATCTTTTTAATATTCACCATTTAACTAAGAAGGACTTGTTGGTAAAATCTTTCGTCTTTCAACCATGTAAGTTCTTGTGAACTTCTTTATTTCGTTTTTTACAAGACCAGACAAATAGGTTGAAAACCTTTGTTTACATATTCATATGTATTGATTTAATGTAGTTGGATATGTCGTAAAATACTGAGTTTAAAATAAAGTAAATTACATGTGTAGTCGTGAAAAAAGATAATATTATTATATGCGTGTTCTCTCTAATTTTGTATTGCATGGAATCTACTGTATTTCATTTTAAAATACTTTTCTTATGTTGTGTTATTTTACTTCATTTAACAACAAATCTCCTATACTGTAACGTTGTACTTGGTCAAATACTTTCATACATACTGATGTTATACTTCATGTAACAAAGATTCTCCTGCATACTGATGTTTTACTTCATGTAACAAAGATTCTCCTGCATACTGATGTTTTACTTCATGTAACAAAGATTCTCCTGCACACTGATGTTTTACTTCATGTAACAAAGATTATCCTGCATACTGATGTTTTACTTCATGTAACAAAGATTCTCCTGCATACTGATGATTTACTTCATGTAACAAAGATTCTCCTACTAGATTCCTGTATTAGAATAAGCTCACAGAAAACATTGGATACATTTAAGACTGACTGGATTTTGTCATAAGATTGTGTTCAGAAACAACCTGTCTACCGAAACGAAAAATGATATGATATTTAAAACATCACACCAAAAATAAATGACATCTGATAATTCTCAATTAAATATTACCAAAATGTACAATTGGAAGCTGCATATGAAGTGTCTAGTGGTGCAGTGCTATAGACATCCAGTAAAAACCTATACCTCCAGCCTGTGAATTCATGGACCGAATGAAGTACTGATTTTTTACAAGTGAAGCCATTAGGTAAACAATACCACACGCAATGGTTAAAACCCAGTGGAAAGCAAATTCTATTATCATGTTTCTTGCTTAATCATGTTTATTTCTATCGATTTAGATGTAATCGTTTTAAATTTCTCAAGCTTTTTTCCATAAGTATTTAACTTTTATCTACCATTTTGGTTTGTTTTGAATTTCGCTCAAAGTTACACGAAGACCATTTGCGCTAGCTGTCCCTAACTTAGTAGTTAGTGTAGGACTAGAAGGAAGGCAGCTCGTCACCACCTCCTGCCGTCAACTCTAGAGCTGCTCTTTTACCAAAAAATAGTGAGATTGACCTTCACATTATAACCCTCAGATTGTGCGTAGAGCACCCTAACCATGTGATCATGCTGAGGAACATTTATTGTCATAACATTTCACGATTGTTCGAGAGTTTAACAATATTCAGTATTCCCCATTAAGAAAACTTTATGATAACGTTAAAACAACGAGTTAGAACATTTAGAGGTTTAAATATAATTATTTTATTTAAAATACTAAAGCCATCTGCTTGTCAATTAAAAAATGCGTAAGAAAGTAACACACTAACCAAATCGATCTGCCAAAGCTGATATGTTTTTATATACAGTTCAACTTCAAAATACATTAATGAAATGGTCAGGTTAGGTGAACTGTATCCATTGTTCTACAACGGTTTAAAAGCTATTTTAAAAAATATCAAATATTTACTAATTAAACTGTTTCTATACTGAACCATACTCTTAAATTAGATGAGAAACTCTGTGGAGGCAAAATATGTAAAAAACAACAAAAACAGTACATTAGATCATTCTCTGTACACCAAATTAGTACGGTCAACAAGCTCATTATGAGCTGATGGCATGACACCCATAAAAATATCTTAACAGGTTCTTTAATGAAAACGGACACATTTAACGTTGTTATAAGTTATTATTTTTAAATTCATGTATCTATTTCTAAGTATCCATTTTAGGCTTTAGAAACACGTTAAAGACAAAACAGTGACTAATGTATTTCCTAGCTGATTTTGTTTATATTAAAAGATATAGGCATGCAAGATACAATCGAACACAAAAATAAAAACAGGAAAGGATATGACAAAAAAAAGAGAAATAAATTTAAATGAGGTTAATTTAAGATACAAATTAGATAAATAGTAAACAATTTTTATTTCATAGTACAAAGAAATTAAATAGTTTATTAACTTCTGGCTACATACCAGTGAATGTATTAACCGCAAGGGACGATATATACGAACTAAAGAAATAAACTGTTATCTTTTGAATTCCAATGTACTATATTTTGTAGTTATGGTAAAACTATTAGTTTATATCTACCACCGTCTTTAATTCTGAGCTGCTGACAAGAACAGCCATGCCTACAACTTGCCATCAACCCTAAAAACTTGACTGTAACTATTGCGTGCGGGGAATATTTTGTTACGAGCAGATTCCAACCCGGTTCGCAAGTCTCGAAATCAAGATCTCTACTACAAGAACAATTCTCTCTCCTTCAATGTTTGGAACATTCATAATCCGTCCGTTATGCTTAAATACGCCTATAAGTTAACGTTATACCGTAACATTTATTTCAAATTCACTAAGAAAAGTCTCCCGCTGGTACAGCGGTAAGTCAACGGATATACAACTCTAAAATCAGGGGTTCGATTCCCCTCGGTGGACTCAGCAGATAGCCCGACGTGGCTTTGCTATAAGAAAACACACACAAACTAAGAAAATGTATCACAACCAATTACATTTAGCCACCAAGTGGCCCAGCGGTAAGTATGAAGGCTTGTGACAATAAAAACCAGGGCCCGATACCCGTGGTGTGAACAGCACAGATAACCCCTTGTGTAGCTTTGGGTTTAACATAAAACAAACTTTAATATCTAAAACTATAGATACATATCTTCAGAATTATATTTGCCTTTCTTAGAATAATGTAACGTCCGCGTTTCTCCATCTGTATGCGCCTTTCTTATATTAACGTCGTATTTGTTTATCTCCATCTGTATCCACCATTGTTACAATAATGTGACGTGTGTGTTTTACCATCTGTATCTGCTTTTGTTACAATAATGGATTGAAGTCTATGAAAGAACACGTGAATGTGATTGCGATGTGTGGGGATCCTAATCATACACCAGTATACTTTATTTGTTTGTTTAGAGCAAAGCATCATTTGACTCTCTGTTGTATCCATTATAGGAAATCGAGCCTAAGATTTTAGCGTCACAAATACTTAAACTTATCGCTGTCCCACTGGATAACCTTTCTCTTTTGAAATGCATCGAAATAAACTGGAGGCTGAGAAAAAATAACTGTCTGCGCAATTCTGAATAAAGCAGGCAGCTGTGAAACGTGAGCTGCAACCTGAGGGAAAGAGTGGCACGTGACTTAGTTTTAACGGTAAACATCTAGAAACGTCTGTAATGGCAGAACTTGGAAAAATCATACATTATGTATAAGATCTACGATCAACGATTTTCTTCTGAGAAACTACTTGTGACAACATCCAGCCAGTTCTTACTTTCACTATATCACCTCCCTTCAGCCAGTTCTTACTTTCACTATACCACCTCCCTTCAGCCAGTTCTTACTTTCACTATACCACCTCACTTCAGCCAGTTCTTACTTTCTCTATACCACTTCACTTCAGCCCGTTCTTACTTTCACTATACCACCTTACTTCAGCCAATTCTTACTTTCACTATAGCACCTCACTTCAGCCAATTCTTACTTTCTCTATACCACCTTACTTCAGCCAATTCTTACTTTCTCTATACCACTTCACTTCAGCCAGTTGTTACTTTTCTATACCACCTTACTTCAGCCAATTCTTACTTTCACTATACCACTTCACTTCAGCCAATTCTTACTTTCACTATACCACCTTACTTCAGCCAATTCTTACTTTCACTATACCACCTTACTTCAGCCAATTCTTACTTTCACTATGCCACCTTACTTCAGCCAATTCTTACTTTCACTATACCACCTTACTTCAGCTAATTCTTACTTTCTCTATACCACCTTACTTCAGCCAATTCTTTCTTTTCTATACCACCTTACTTCAGCCAATTCTTACTTTCACTATACCACCTCACTTCAGCCAATTCTTACTTTCTCTATACCACCTTACTTCAGCCAATTCTTACTTTCTCTATACCACCTCACTTCAGCCAGTTCTTACTTTCATTATACCACCTCACTTCAGCCAATTCTTACTTTCACAATATCACCTCACTTCAGCCAGTTCTTACTTTCACTATACCACTTCACTTCAGTCAATTCTTACTTTCACTATACCACCTCACTTCAGCCAGTTCTTACTTTCACTATACCACCTCACTTCAGCCAATTCTTACTTTCACTATGCCACCTCACTTTATCCTATTGCTACTTCCTGTATTCTGTTTCGCTTCACACAATCTAGAACTATTATTATGTACTCTACAATATATAGCAGAACTTACTGACATTCAATCAGATATAAAGACTTGTACTATTTCACTCAATTCTCACCACTTATCCAACCATAAAAAATCGAATATTTCGGCAGGAAGAAACCATATTTATAAAAGTTCTTTTAAAACTAAAAACCATCTCCGACAATGCACTCAATACACACACCTTCATATGTTTTAATAAGCAATCCCTGTTACACAGTTATTAACAAAATTCTCAGAACTCAACAACTGACTGTAGAAATGAACAGAAATTTTAGAAAACTACACAGCAAACAAAAACAAAACATCTTCAAACATGCGTATTTTGTGTGCATTTTCTTTGGAATATCGAAACGTAATATATTTTTATTATCATAAAACAACATAAGAAGTAGTTTAAAAATTAGTTTTCAAAAATCACTTTAATGTCACAACTTGACATGAAAATTATAGATTTGAATTTCGCGCAAAGCTACACGAGGACTATTTGCACTAGCCGTTTCCAACTTAGCAGTGTAAGATTAGAGAGAAGGCAGCTAGTCATCATCACCTACCGCCAACTCTTAGGCTACTCTTACCAACGAATAGTGGGATTGATAGTTACGGTATAACGCCCCCAAGATTGAAAGGTCAAGCACGTGTGATGTGACGGGGATTCGAACCCGCAATCCTCAGATTGCGAGTGGAGCATTAACAAGATGTACACTTAGAAATTAACTTGTATCCATACTGCAGGCCTTGCAGCTATCAATATAATTGTTCATAGCGTATTTCTTTTTTTCTATTCTTTGTGTTCATACACAGAGAACGGACAGACAAATACCCGTTTCTCCAAATGATGCTTATGTGCAAGCAGAACTTATTAAAATTCGGTAAATATATGTAAAGAGATTTAGTATTTTAAGGCACGGTCTAAAACTAATAGTTATTCGAAGTCGTATTCAATAAATTGTATACAAAATTTCCTATGAACATAAATAGTTATAATAATCGCGTGACTGAGCCCTGAAG
This sequence comes from Tachypleus tridentatus, assembly GCF_004210375.1. Taxonomy (NCBI): domain Eukaryota; kingdom Metazoa; phylum Arthropoda; class Merostomata; order Xiphosura; family Limulidae; genus Tachypleus; species Tachypleus tridentatus. The sequence goes on from NC_134834.1 coordinate 104,248,435, forward strand.
AGAGTTATATAAGAAACTTTAGTTTAGGTAAGTACAACCAAGTTGGACGGACATCTGTTTTTTCAAACTATATTATTGTAAGGTATGCATACATACATTTAACAGACATATGCATACTTAATTAATTTTTTCAACAACGAAAACTAGAATTATATTAAAATAACTTTAGAACTGAGCTTGAAATGTTAGAATGATTTAATATCTACAAGAAGACAAAAAACCTAATAACAGAAAGTAAATATAAAGAAATGATACTATATAAACCTAGTTTTCAAACCTACATTTCTAGTTTTTTGCACTATCTTACTGGTTATTTGCAAATTGCAGGCTTTGCTCAAAAATAACTATCCAGTGTCATTGAAAAGAAAGATAAAATAGTAGTGAGAGAGTGCATGAAATATTATGAGAAGAGAGCACGGATATGAAGTTATGTGCTGCCTTCATGTGTAGAAATGTGCAAGGTATCAAGAAAAGTCTTACTGGTTTTGGTTCAAGGAAAGGTTTAAATGGTATAGTTGCTGGAAAGCTGGACAAGATTGTGATATACAGGTTATTATTTCTTAATAACCATAATTTTCGTTTCACTGTCGACATTACCTTCCTTGTAACGTGCTTGTTTACCAGTTGCATGTCTTCTTTTATACACGACAAAACAGTTCAGTGTTAGGTCGTGTTTACGAACGACACCCTATGAATCCTCTCACAAGTAAGTATATGTGTACAGTGGAAAAGAGCAAAAACAACAAAAAACAATTAAGCTCGAGAATGAATAGAAGTTAAAGCGGACGAATATGATGATTTTAAAATATCCACCTTAAAACTTTTCTTTTTTTTAATATTTGAATTGCGGCAAATAAGAGATATTATAAAGCACGAGAACGCCTAGGGACTTGAAAGACCTGCACGCACCTTCATTAAGCGCATGTTTCACTGAACCACGGAGCTCAGCCAGTAAAATCCTTCCTCGTTGACGCTGCTTTATTGTCCAGAGATTTAAATTTAGTTTTCGTGAAGGAAAAAAAGAAAATTACTTATCAGGCCGTGGTCTTTGTTATCACAAACTGTACAAGGAAGAAATCAGAAGCAGAGGCGAATTATATTGAATCCATAGCGATGCAGTGCAAACACTCTTATCCTACAAGGATTTCCTAACAAAATAATTCTCCGTGATTATTACTAAGGAAACGGAATACTGGGCACTATTTGTTCAACAGCTTGGTAAACAATAGTCAAATAAAACACGATATTCTACAATCGGTCTCTAATATCATGAGAGCGTTATGCTATTAAACGTCTGTGCCAAATTACTCGTGTTATAAAAAATGACAATTCAATATGTTTTTATTTTAAAATCAAACCCTAAGCCTTACGTATTGTACAAATGTAATAACATGTTTCTTACAACCATCAATATTTATTCACTAAAATAAGGATAGAATACCGTAAGAAAATATATATAAGACTTGGTTTTGCCTTTTCTAGAAGACTGTGCAAGATGTTTTCTTATATATAAACTGTTCTGAACATCTCTTTATACCTGTTTAACGTGCACCACAAACTTTAGCTAAAACACTAGATATTTTAAGTTAGAATTAACCTTGAGATATTGATAAAATACGTTTAACGTTCTAGTCACTATACAATGTCATAAGGATATCTTGTGATTAACTTCTACATGAAGTTATAGAAGATAAAATAATTGATAAACATATATAAAAACAGACGTTCAACGAAAATTATAAACAATCGTAAAACTGGTGCATGGTCTCATGAGAACACACAGCCCAGAAGGCTGATGGACCTATGAGAACACATACAAAACTCAGATGGTGCTATGGAGCGCAGTTGGTTGTTGGATTTATGAGAATATATGGAAAACATGTAGCTGGTGATCTTACAAGTTCATATGAACTTATTTTTTAGGTTTGGGTTTTAATAGAAAACACAAACACCACACTTTTACTCATTATTAAAATGTTTAAAATGTGTATTCTTCTAAGGATTATACCAAAGTAACACAGACATCCCTATAACATATTTTTTGAAAACTAAGGAAACGATTAATATATGAAGTGATAAACTTGATTATTTTAGTATGCAGTCAACATAGCTAAATTTAAAATAAAAGGACTTAGAACTGCTCTTACCTCAACATTTGGATACCACGATAAAAATACGAGAAATAAAATGACAACCTGAAACCGAAAATTGGTTCGTAAAGTTATATGAGAAAGAATGTACAAAAAATAACGAAACCAAAAAGTATGTAACTCGTGTGTAGCTTTAAACTTAAGAAATGCCAAATAATTCTTTTACGAATTCTGACTGGCCTAACGCTTCTTTTAAGCCAGAATAACATTACGCATATTGTATATTCAAACACATAGATCATTATTAATGATCTATACATCCTTCGTAATAACATATGGATCCTTTTTGTTCTAATATTCGTATTTTATGTTAGAATATACATTCTATGTTTTTTTTTCATATCATCATATTTACTCAACCATGAGAAAGAGAGCTGTTAAGCAAATCCTCCAATTTGAAAATGTTATTTGAAGGTTGCTGTTTCATAGAAGTAGGTAAAATACATAACAAGTAAACAGATTAGTAATGTACGATGTTAAACATAAAAATTACATTAATTTGTTGACTGTGAATTTGTACAAAGTAAAATAAAAATATATTATTATTACGACTCTTGAGGTCTTAGGGAAATGTTTACTCGAAAATTTATGTGCACGAGACGGTAAAATTATAATTTATTTATGTGCATTATAGATGTCACACAAAAAAGTATATATTATTTCTCGGTACTAATATCCATCAAGCACAGACATTTTTAAATGGAGCTGAATGTTTGTGTCACGATAAGCCTACCTTTCTCTGCTGTGCACAGTGTATATAGTGCATAAAGGTTAAAAGTCCCATGCGTAGTGTGTAAAACACATTGCTTCATTTCGACATATTCTCGATCAATGCGTCTAATTTCTATATGGTTCAGATATCCTCTTTCATCAACCCATAGACCTTTTATTTATAGAAGTCTGAAATAATCTTTTGTTTGAAACACATCTTCAAAGCCACGTAAACAATATCAGAAATAATCAGAAATAATCAGAAATAATCTTAAGTTAATTTCCATACATTTCTATTATGTTGTCATCCATCAGTTCACTTACGATGTTCACATAAAGCTACAGAAGAACTTATAGAATAGATAGATGGCAATTGGTCAAACACCTCTTCCAATTCTTTGGCTACTCTTGTCTGACTGAATATTGGGATTTGACTATTACATTCGTGTTGTACTTACGGTCAAAAATAACGAAACATATTTGGTGGCAACAGGACACGTTCAGTGAGTGGTTGCAGTTACAGTTCGGATGCACAAACAGTTAGCCAACCATTAGACTATCAAAGGTTCGAATAACCATACCCCTATACCCCTCCTTTTATAAATTATAAATTTTTCAAACATGTGCTGCCATGTGTGTCTGGGGGGGGTTGAATCGGTATTTTTAAAATACCTTAATCATACCAATGATGGCACTATTATAAAATTGTTTGATCACCATGTTCTGTGCCACGTCTGTTGATTATGATATACTGGTTATGAAGTACAAACTTGTTTGTATGGAAAGCTACTTTTATGATAAAGTTTGTGTACGTATTTTGGTTCATGACCTTATTGGTTGTTTTTCATATATAGAAACGTTTCACTTTTAATTCACAAATGCTACTTGATAACGAAAAAAAAGAAACCCCTTCTAGTGTACGTTGTAGTGTATTTCTAGAGATAAGAACTAGATCCATATTTAACCTTACACCAGAAATGCAAGTTCCTTATTTAGCAAACGCGAGGCAGTGCCTTCCGCTGATATCTCTTCAAGAAACACCTGTAAATAACACGAAAAACAAATCAAAGCAAGGCAGGCCATTTTCGTTCCACTCTGCCTGTAAGCTAATAATCTAACCGTACTTACAGCGCCTTAGGTTCCGAAGCGAAACAATAAATCTAAACTCGCGGCAAGGGCCTACAAAGACTACGGTAGAAAGGAGACACGATGCAAATGTTAGAATATTGGCTGTTTGTCTGTGCCTGAATAGTGATGTATATTTATTCGTGTATTATAACATAATCTGACATATTTAGCAAAGCCTAAACGTTTAATTACCTTTATTCATTGGCCCGGCATGGCCAAGCGTATTAAGGCGTGCGACTCGTAATCTGAGGGTCGATCCAAACATGCTCGCCCTTTCAGCCGTGGGGGCGTTATAATGTGACTGTCAATCCCACTATTCATTGGTAAAAGAGTAGCCCAAGAGTTGGTGGTGGTGGTGATGACTAGCTGCCTTCCCTCTAGTCTTAAACTGCTAAATTAGGGACGGCTAGTACAGATAACCCTCGAGTAGCTTTGTGCGAAATTCAAAATCAAACAGACATCTTTCTTCCAGCTTATTCATGTTTTTGCAAGCTTGACTAATTTGTTAAAACTCTCCGATTCTTCCACTTCTATTCTTTCATTTTGTCAAACGATTCTTGATTAGTGTGATGTACGTATCGTAAATAGCCAGTGCTCGGTTCATAGATTTGATACAAAATGTTTTGCACTATTATATAGACTATTCAAGACAGAGAGTTTTAAAAAAGGGTCTATAATATGAACAGATGATGTTACTAAAGACTGAAAGTTCAAACATAAATATAAGTAAAACAGGTAAGTTAACGAAAGGATAATTAGAACAGGAAGAAAGAAATTGAGTGTAAGACAAAATTCGAGAGCAGAAACCTACGAATGAGCAGATGCGTTAACGGTTAAACAGATAAACATATAAACAAATATACAGCTCATAATGTCAAATAGAAGGAAAGAAAGGTCAACAGGCTGAATATCATGATAGATAGATATAAGGATTAGAAACATTATTCTAAGGTTACTTCTGAATACAAAAAACAGGATATACTGTATTACGTGGAAGTTATAAGTTACTTATGAATACAACAGACAGGATATACTGTATTACGTGGAAGTTATAAGTTACTTATGAATACAACAGACAGGATATACTGTATTACGTGGAAGTTATAAGTTACTTATGAATACAACAGACAGGATATACTGTATTAGTGGAAGTTATAAGAACGAAAAATGCGAGAATATCCATATAAAATTTTGTCACTTTGGCTTTTAGTCTCTATACATATAAATTTTCTGTCATACAGCATCTTTATATCTATTTTTATCCATATAAATGTTCTGTCATATATCATCTTTATATCTCTTTTTATTCATATAAATGTTCTGTCATACAGTATCTTTATATTTCTTTTTTATCCATACAGATGTTCTGTCATACAGTATCATTATATCATTAAATGTTCTCTCATACAGTATCTTTATATCTCTTTTTATCCATACAGATGTTCTGTCATACAATATCTTTATATCTCTTTTTTTATCCATATAAATATTCTGTCTTTTTTGTCCATACTAATCTTCATTCTGTCACTTTCTTTGCTCTGTGTTCGTCCATATAAATAAAGTTATACTTTGGTTACTGGTTCATTGTCATATTTGTATAACAAACCCAACTATGTATACATATAATTAATTAACTATATTTTTCTCCACTACATGTTTTCAGTCTCTCTACATATAAATATCCACATTATTATGTACGTATTTTAATATAATTCTATTATTTCATTAAACTCTATCAGTTGGTTGGGGCCCGGCATGGACAAGCGAGTTAAGGCCTTCGACTCGTACTCCGAGGGTCGCGGGTTCTAATCCCTGTCGCACCAAACATGCTCGCCCTTTCAGCCGTGGGGACGTTATAATGTGACGGTCAATCCCACTATTCGTTGGTAAAAGAGTAGCCCAAGAGTTGGCGGTGGGTGGTGATGACTAGGTGCCTTCCCTCTAGTCTTACACTGCTAAATTAGGGACGGCTAGCACAGATAGCCCTTGAATAGCTTTGTGCGAAATTCAAAAACAAACAAACAAACAGTTGGTTGGTTTCTAACTACAGCTAACTGTTTTTCTTTATCATACTATTTTTAAATGAATTAAACAATTTATGCTATAAATAACTAAGTTGATCTTTAATATCACACAATTACGCAATAAATTTTATTAAGAATCCTAATATAAGAGATTTAAATAGTAATTCGCCAAGCTTACAATAAAACTGTAACGCTATAATACGGTGAAGAACAAAAAAAAATTCCGGAAAAACGTTCCTGCGATATTCAATCAGAACAAAATTGAAGTTAGAACTAATAGGGCATTCTTAATAGTTCTATGATACAGCCGTTAATACAGCGACTTTTTACATAATGTAATGCGTTCAGTAACTGCTACGACATGTAATTCAATATTGACTTATATGACATCAGTGTTGTTATTTCGATAACTAACTCAGAGTGAGACATAATTTACGAACTTTATTTCAGATATGGTTGATTGAGCTATGTTGTAATTATTTCAACACTTATAATGAGGAGTAATCTATGACTTGTTTGTTTGTTGTTTTTTAGCGTAAAACTACACAGTGGGCTATCTGCACTCTGTTCGTATTGGGTTATCGAAAGTTCGTAAACTATGTTGTAATAAGCCATGATCTAATGAATTCAAAAACAATATGGTAAATAAGACACGAGTTAGAAAAACATTAACGGTTTACATAAGAAATGAATTCAAAGTATTAGCTTCAACAAAAAGTATAATAAGAAATTATGTAATGTTTATTAAACTGAAATCGTGAATGAAACTTGATGTAGTAACTTCAAGAGATGTTCTCTGACATGTCGTTCTAAGAGTCTACTTAGAATGTTGGACACTTCTGTTGCTCTTTGCTATTATTAACAAGTAAAGATGGATACTTTAAAGTGTAAAACTACATACACTATACGTTGTTTTAGTTGTCACAACCACGTCAGTTACCAATGTTTTTCGTCATTAACAAACTAAGTAAGTTAAATATTATTCCTCGTTTCTGTAACTGAAAATAAAGAAAAAATTATTTTTTTCATTTTGAAAAATCAAACTTTTTCTACAAGATTAAAAGCCACAGGGTAAAATTTAAACTAACTTCCCAAACTAAATTTCATCTGATATTTGTTTTGAAATTCAACAAACTCTAATAATAAATCCCTACATAAACGTAATGCTATTTACAATATAGAACAAAAAACAACATTGAGTTTAATCTGTCATTAGACTTATGAAGGTGAGGTATTCATGTTTGTTCTACATCTCCTAAGAGCAGATGTGACAAGGAAACCAACTATCTCTGACTGACACCACGAGCAAACCCTATCATTAGAGCAAGCTGTATTTGACAGAAAAAAAAAAAATAGGTAGGTATTTTTGAGTTCTTTCACATGTCTGGAAGAAGAAAAAACACTACTTGTTAACTTTAAGTCGCGAAGCCCGTTTTTGTTTGCTGGATGTGTTTAAAGTGACAGGCACTTGCACAATGATGTTTGCCAAAAATCTTAGAAACGTTAATTAAAGCGACTTCTTACAAGTAAGGAGGTTGAACATACTGGTATATATGTATACATGTAGAAATTATGCCTTATATTTAGTTTCGTACCGTGTGTTATAGAAACATTGCTACTGAGTAGGTAATTTTTGATTGGCTCTTGATTATAGAGCCTGGTCTCATAAAACATAGCTTTTGTTAGCTGTAAGATTGAAAGTGGCTGGGAAAAATATCTGGAACACGCGTTTGTTTGTTTCTTCACAAAGTCCTTGACTTGAAGAAAACACTTTGAAAATTATCTTGTTATAACAAATTCAATGTTCCAGAAGAAAATATCATACTTGCCTTTCAAATTTATTTTGTTATTCGGTTTGTAATTAAAAATCTTAAATATTAAGAACTTTTCCAAAAATAAACTTTCTTTTTCTATTTTTCACATATACGCACAGTAAAGTAACACGTAATATTCTGTTTACTTACTTACTCAGGAAAACATATCACAAATATGTCTTCTCTTCAATACGTTAACATTGTTGAAAAGCATTAATTTTATCTCTGACGACTCTTATAACGTCCAGAATCCTATTGGATAATGTTCTTCTTTTAAATATTTAGGTTTTGTTCTAAAATATACTTCTCTCAAAACCTTGACCCTTATTGTAAGACATCCTTCTCTCAGAACCGTGACCCTTATTGTAAGACATCCTTCTCTCAGAACCGTGACCCTTATTGTAAGACATCCTTCTCTCAGAACCGTGACCCTTATTGTAAGACATCCTTCCCTCAGACACCTGAACCTTATTGTAAGACATCCTTCTCTCAGACACCTGAACCCTATTGTAAGACATCCTTCTCTCAGAAACGTGACTCTTAGTGTAAGACATCCTTCTCTCAGAAACGTGACTCTTAATGTAAGACATCCTTCCCTCAGACAAGTGAACCCTATTGTAAGACATCCTTCTTTCAGACCCCTGAACTTTATTGTAAGACATCCTTCTTTCAGACAGCTGAACCTTATTGTAAGACATCCTTCTCTCAGACACCTGAACCTTATTGTAAAACATCCTTCTCTCAGACACATGAACCTTATTGTAAAGCATATTTCTTCTGAGAACTTTAACCTTTATTTTAAGATAATTGTTTTCCTCATGTAACAAATAAGTGCAGCTACTTTGTGATGTAATTGAGTTCGGTTCGTTGATGACACCGTAACTAAAATGATGAATATATTTTCCTCCTTAAAACGATTTTAATCACTATGAATATAAAAATAATCTCTTACAGACTTGGAATTTATTGAAAAGCAGTTTTGTCTTGAAACTTCCATTTGAAAAACAGTATTTCTCCTATGGACTTGAACATTACTGAAGATTATTATACGGCTTGAATTTTGTTTGAAAATTATTCGTCTATTTCGATGTAATGTAGATTTATGTCTGTTAAAAAACAACATTGTTGTTATTCTGTTCTGTGAACTTGATATGAATCTTATCACACCACCAATATTTCATAACGACAATGTTGTTATTCTGTTCTGTGTACTTGATATGAATCTCATCACACCACCAATATTTCATAACGACATTGTTGTTATTCTGTTCTGTGTACTTGATATGAATCTCATCACACCACCAATATTTCATAACGACATTGTTGTTATTCTGTTTTGTGTACTTGATATGAATCTTATCACATCACCAATATTTCATAACGACATTGTTGTTATTCTGTTCTGTGTACTTGATATGAATCTTATCACACCACCAATATTTCATAACGACATTGTTGTTATTCTGTTCTGTGTACTTGATATGAATCTTATCACATCACTAATATTTCATAACGACATTGTTGTTATTCTGTTCTGTGTACTTGATATGAATCTTATCACATCACTAATATTTCATAACGACATTGTTGTTATTCTGTTCTGTGTACTTGATATGAATTTTATCACATCACCAATATTTCATAACGACATTGTTGTTATTCTGTTCTGTTTACTTGATATGAATCTTATCACATCACTAATATTTCATAACGACATTGTTGTTATTCTGTTCTGTGTACTTGATATGAATCTTATCACATCATTAATATTTCATAACGACATTGTTGTTATTCTGTTCTGTGTACTTGATATGAATCTTATGACATCACCAATATTTCATAACTTCATTGTTGTTATTCTGTTCTGTGTACTTGATATGAATTTTATCACACCACCAGTATTTCATAACGACGTTGTTGTTATTCTGTTCTGTGTACTTGATATGAATTTTATCACACCACCAATATTTCATAACGACATTGTTGTTATTGTGTTCTGTGTACTTGATATGAATTTTATCACACCACCAATATTTCATAACGACGTTGTTGTTATTCTGTTCTGTGTACTTGATATGAATTTTATCACACCACCAATATTTCATAACGACATTGTTGTTATTCTGTTCTGTGTACTTGATATGAATCTTATGACATCACCAATATTTCATAACGACATTGTTGTTATTCTGTTCTGTGTACTTGATATGAATCTTATCACATCACCAATATTTCATAACGACATTGTTGTTATTGTGTTCTGTGTACTTGATATGAATCTTATCACATCACTAATATTTCATAACGACGTTGTTGTTATTCTGTTCTGTGTACTTGATATGAATCTTATCACATCACTAATATTTCATAACGACATTGTTGTTATTCTGTTCTGTGTACTTGATATGAATTTTATCACACCACCAATATTTCATAACGACGTTGTTGTTATTCTGTTCTGTGTACTTGATATGAATTTTATCACACCACCAATATTTCATAACGACATTGTTGTTATTCTGTTCTGTGTACTTGATATGAATTTTATGACATCACCAATATTTCATAACGACATTGTTGTTATTGTGTTCTGTGTACTTGATATGAATTTTATCACACCACCAATATTTCATAACGACGTTGTTGTTATTCTGTTCTGTGTACTTGATATGAATTTTATCACACCACCAATATTTCATAACGACATTGTTGTTATTCTGTTCTGTGTACTTGATATGAATCTTATCACATCACTAATATTTCATAACGACATTGTTGTTATTGTGTTCTGTGTACTTGATATGAATTTTATCACACCACCAATATTTCATAACGACGTTGTTGTTATTCTGTTCTGTGTACTTGATATGAATTTTATCACACCACCAATATTTCATAACGACATTGTTGTTATTCTGTTCTGTGTACTTGATATGAACCTTATCACATCACTAATATTTCATAACGACATTGTTGTTATTCTGTTCTGTGTACTTGATATGAATCTTATGACATCATCAATATTTCATAACACTGACACTTTTTCGCGCTTACATAGAACTTATTCAAACCAAATAATCAAGTTTTTCTATCCAAACTTTCAGCAAGATACTTATGTTTAAAAGTATTTTAGTTTCGTTTAGTTTCTTATTTATTACATCTGTATATCTTTTGACTGAATATAAAAATGCTTTTACAAAAACAAAATAATATATAAGTAATGGTGTCTGAAATCCAAACTTCAAGAGGTAAATTTATTAAACTTACTTATCTTCTTTACTTTTATTTTATATTTATTTTTTCTTCTTTACTTTCAAGAGCAGTCACCTTCTCATAACTATCTGCTGGCAGTGAATGGCGATATAGATGTGAAACGTAGTTGGCTTGAACACCCACATCTCGCTCTCCTAATTTATATTTCTGTCTTTTTAATTTTAATTTCTATTGCTATTCTTTTATCTTATTTCTTTATATGAGACTGGCGAACGGAGATTAAGACTAACAGATGGTGTATCCCCACCGTAATGTAGGTTCTATTTCCGCAGTCACCTCCAAACCCTAGGGTACATTTCATTTCCTACATTATAGCCTGTACTATGGAGATCCTTTTAATTTTTGCAGCGTTTTTGATTTTGTTTGAGCTTGTGTTTTGTTTATCAAACTATAAATAATATGTAGACACACACACAGTTTAGTGGTCAGTATCTTCTAAAGATCAGAAAGACGGTATTACATCTCAACGCCGGCATCAGCGACACACGTAAAGGAATAGAATAACTAATTTGTTGTGCTTGTGTATGTAAAATGAAAACAGTTTGGTTTTGCTGTTGTTAAACTCAAACAATGACTATCTGTGCTCTGCCTACAGATTTACCTCTAAACCACTATTTACAAAAATCTATTGAAAATCGTATATGAATATTTTCTAAACTGTTACACACGACACTTCTGTTACAGTATTTTGTGTCTGTAACATTTGGAGAAGAACAAGTGATATAACTGTTATAGACACAAAATACTGTAACAGAACTGTCGGGTGTAATAGGTTAGAAAATATTGATAAATACATTCAGTTTAATACCACAGAAAAAAATATACATAGATATTTATACCTTAACATTTTAAGTTTTGCAAGAAATAAAACATATTTATTTTTGTTATAGTTTTATTTCTCATTGGGTGTGCAAAACGTTTTCAAAAGAAATCGAAGGTTTATCGCTTTATATTGTAATTATTAAAAACATTTAAAAACGATGGTGTCGTTGTTTATTCGTCTTAATAATGTTTCTTATAAAGTAAAGGGAAAACAAAAAGAGTATTACTCAGTTTAGTTTGAGTACTTAAGAGCTAACTGTAAATGATTATGCACTAACAGATGACAGTTGGAACAGTTCAATGGTAATTTTAATGCAAATAGTGATGAATATATATATGTGCAGCCAACCAAATCTCCTTGATAATAACGTAAAGGCAATGTGATTGCCTAGTGGGGTGTTTACAAACATATTTCATCATTCCATGTATTATTTCAAATAGGAAAATTCACTACGACTTTTTTTAAGCAAAGAAGAATAAGAGTGATGCATTGTTGGTAAAACAAAAGTCTGGATTTCAATGCAATTGGTGCATCAACCACAGTAGCCGCAGGGAGTTTTCTACTGGATGCCTACTTTCCTTGTCATTTTACTGAGCGCAAGAAAAGAACGCTTTCGAAGTATCACATTTGGCGATTGTACGTTTTTATAAGATGTATCAAAGCGGAAATACATATTTATTCGAAGTGGAACATACACATAATACCGACGTGAAATATATATATATAAACAAAAAAACAACAAATATATAATCAAACACGAGAGTTTTTTTCTCTTCTTTGAAATATTTCTTAAAATCAAACGATGGAGAAAATTCCACTTTTTTATTGAAATTCTCTGACAAAGAAACATTTGTTTTAAATAAGTTTTTATTCGATTGATCATTTGTCCCCAAGTGGCAGAGCGACATGTCTAAAAAGTGGGTTTCAATACCCGTGGTGGACAAAGAACAGATAGCTCACTGTGTAGATTTGTGCTTAATTCCAAACATACACGACTGATCATTCAACAAGTACAAAGGCTGACGGGTCGATGTTGGTATCGATATGAAATATCAAGAATTGAAAGAAAAATGAATAAGTTTCCTGTAATATACTCATGAAAATAAACATTTTCAATTATATGTTTTTTCCACGATTTATCGTTCAGAAACTAAAAATCATGACAAACATTCGGCTATTTTCTTGAACCATAGTAGTGGTTCATAATAGGGATCATCCAGGAATTTGCTCAAAACTGTACTATAATATTTGAGCAAAAAACACCTTAAAAGCCAAACTTATTCTGAGAACAACAACCAAAACCTTTCCTTTCAATCGTCCCACCAAAAATACTCGTTTTTTCAGCTGTGGGGCCGTTACAATGCATCGGTCCGCTCCACTATCCTTTGGCGAAAGAGTAGCCCAACAAGAGTTGACGGTAGGTGGTGATGAGTAGCTGTTTTTCCTCTAGTCTTGCCCCGCTAAATTAGGGACAGCTAGCTCTCGTATAGCTTTGTGTGACATTCAAACCAAACCATCCTTGTCAATAGCTAAAACCATTGATAATAAACAAAATAGGTAATTTCACGATTGTTAAACAAAATCATAATTTGCTCATATCATTATTAGTCATAACAATAAAAGATATTTTGCATCAAAACCTAAACACGTACATTATATGAAGCGCTGTGAAAGTCCACGACCAATCTAAAAGACGATTATTTTCATTGGATGTTGAGTCACGTGGTTGCAAATACATGACACATGCGATGTCTTTTCTGAGCAACAGCTTTTGTATTCGAACCTTGTTACACTCGTGTTTACACGAAACCTCAGGCGTAAAGCCATGTATATAAGTAAATAACATCTGCGTGGGGAAAAAAAAAGCCAATGCATCAGTAAATTGTTGAAAAATATATAACATTCTATTGGACGCATATACACGTAGGTAGTTTAACATTTATTCTTCATGATGAACAAAAAAAACTGAATGAACACGATGAGTAAAACCTGTGGAGCAAGATTGTCCAAAAAAAAATTAAATAACAAACAAGCTGATTCAAAATCTAAGGATTATACTTTTAAGCATACAACTAGAGACTCTAAAATAGTAAACGAATTAGGTTAGAAATAAAGTCTGCATTATTTTCTCCGTTTCGACTCCACTAAAATCGAAAAATACTGTGAATATGAAGTCAAAATACGAATTTGTAGTTTGAGAAAATAATGTAGGTGCTATTTTAAGCCTCGTTTCTTTACTTGTCTTTAGAGTCCTTAGTTGTAAGCTTGAAGATAATCATTCTTGTATTTTAATTCAACTTCTCCATTTTGTGACTATCCATTCTCAAATTAAAAAGTTCTACTAATCTTCTATACAGTTTGCCCTCGCTTTGCGGACATATAGGCTATAAAATTTCGCCCATAAGGAAATTGTAAATTGTGACCAATAAATTCGGTTTAAAGACCGTGAATTCGTCCTTATGGAATTTTGGGATAAACATAAAAAAATTTAAACAGAAAATAGTCAATCTGGCCAAAAATCGCAATTATTTTTTTAGAAATGCAAAGTACATTTACAAGTATCGCTGACATAGGTGGCGCGCTTTGCTCACATCAACAGACTTTTCTGTTACGATCGTCACACAGTTGTTCTTTGCATCGTTTTCTCATAACTCTGCAGTATACTATCAATATTCAAGATGTCTGGAAAGAGACCAATAAGTTCAAGTCCAAACAGTACACCCAAAAGAGCATGGCAAGAAATTATTTTGGATGCGAGACTTGGTATTTTGAGGAGACGTGATGCCAGAGAGAAACTATGCTCTGTTACTAAAACTTGTTACTTCTGTAGTGGGAACAATACGTGATAATAAAGAAAGAACCGAGGCAAGTGCTAAAGTAGCTACGCCTCTTAAGTGTTCGCACATTGAATTTTCATACAAGTGAAGTGATGCTTCACATGGAAAACCTCCTAAGTGTGTGATTGAGAAACAGATCCAACGTAACATGACATTAAACACGATAGTTATACAAGCTAAAGCAAAATGCATATACGATGATTTGGTGACAGAACAAAGTAGCAGTGATAGTTGTGAAGAAAAAAATTCTTTGTGATTAAAACTACTGATGGAGAGGACAAAATTTACAGTTTATAATTTCTGGGAGAAACATAACATTATGGACGCAATAGACTGCATAATCAAATCGTGAGATGAAGTTTAGGAGTCAACTATGGATGGTGTGTGGAGAAACATATGGCTGGAGTGTACCAAAGACTTTACGTGGTTCATTCTAGCTGAAAGTGCTGGGAAAATTCACCAAGACATTGTGACACTTACATTGCAAGAAAAGCTGGTTTAAAAGATATCATCGAGCATAGTGTGGTTGAGTTATTAAAGTCTCATCCAGAAGATATTTCAAATGAGGATCTGATATTGTAGGAACAAAAGCGAGCTGCAGAAGAGGACGTTATTGAAACATCACCCATGAAATTTCAGTTGACCACCAACAACTTATTACAATTCAGGATAACTGGTGGTTGAAGAGTGAAATCCTCCTGTTTGAAATGAGTTTCATCTTTAGGCTTCACTATGAATACCAACCGAGCGTGACACTCTCCAACCTGGTGTTAGCCCAAAGAAAAAGGGCCATAACACAATACAGATCAAACTCGCTTTTTATGACGTTAAAAAGTTATTGACAAAATATAACTACAAAGAGGAAGCTGAGATCTGTTTTTAGTATATATATATAAAACAACAACTTTAGATTAAGTGAACAAGATCTTTTAGTCCCAGTGCTAAAATCCGGGTTTCGATACCTATGGTGAATAAAACGCAGATAACCTCTTGTGTTATCTGTTTATTAGTGGCCCGGCATGGCCAAGCGTGTTAAGGCGTGCGACTAGTAATCTGAGGGTCGCGGGTTCGCATCCCGGTCGCGCCAAACCTTTCAGCCGTGGGGGCGTTATAATGTGACGATCAATCCCACTATTCGTTGGTAAAAGAGTAGCCCAAGAGTTGGCGTTGGGTGGTGATGATTAGCTGCCTTCCCTCTAGTCTTACACTGCTAAATTAGGAACGGCTAGCACAGATAGACCTCGAGTAGCTTTGTGCGAAATTTCAAAAACAAACCTGTTTATTAGCTGTAATATTTGTCATCGTATGACATAAAGATCAATCAACAGTATTATATTAAACGATAGTCCAGGAACAATACATTTTGAAGAGCGTACACTGTGTATGTGTTGGTTTCGTAAGTTGAGAAACGTTACACATATTCAATGTTAATAAGTTTGGACAGACAGGCTTTATAAATTAATATTTATAAAAGCTTTCTACACTGTTTAAAAAATAATATTCTTAAACTTCTTCTAAAATTGATTGATCCACAAAATACACAATCTTAAAAGTATTAGCGAAACATCATGTAAACGCAGTAACACCAGGTGATCTTTATAGCATTAGTTTCATCAACTTTGAAAAACTTTTAGATCGATAACTAAAACTATGACGGAAAAAATATTCATAATTGAGTACACGTCATACATTGTTCGTGAAACTTAAAAGCTGTTCACAGCACAAGAAGCTAAAACAGTGACATTTTGGTATTCTAGAAACGAAACCAAAGTCTTATTTCTCAAAGCACACAATATATATTCACTTTTGTATAACTTTTAAAGAAAATAAATTATTAGTGGACAGCTAGAACCCCATTAAGATACTATCACTGGAATGATAAATTTATACTGGAGTAGGTAGATGCGTTCATCGCCTGGTTTCTCCGAAACAAAGAAAAATATTTGCGTAACGGCGTCCACTTGGAGTTGATATTGTTAACCAAAGCATTACATACCAGCCTAGAGAAAGAAATGTTTTTTGTTGATTTCTGTGTCTACATTTTTGTGCGTTTGATTTGTTTGTTTCTTTATTGCTGATAAGAATAACTCGTTAAAATATTTAGGTAGTTTTAACAATGGGGATTTTTAATGCTCTAACCTGCCAATTTTCAGTAACTTGTCATGAGAACTTAGGACCAAAACTGATTACTGAATTTGCAGTAATAATTAATTGCTACCAGCTTTATATTTTTATTAATCAAACAATCCCGAAAATCAATACGTTAAAGCTGACAATAAAACTTTTTTGTTTCAGACACAACAACAACAAAACAGTATAAAACTTCGCTTTCATCCATTGTTCAGAAAACTTTTCGGCTTTGTTTATGACGCACTTGCTGTGGTATATTTTTTAAAATACCATTTAGAAGTATTCCAGTGACACAGCGGTATGTATGTCTGCAGACTTACACCACTATAAACTGAGTTTCGATACCCACGATGGACAAAGCATTGTGCTTAACAAACAAACAATAACCAGTTAGAAATGTTGACTTTATCGATGCAAAATCTCCTGTAAAAATAAAAGTATATTTTTTATAGAAAATTGTGCCAGCTTTTCAAAAACAGAGCTATAATTATAACAAATTGCTGTTAAAGCGATTTAAAAAAATAATTAATCAATTATTCAAAAATTATGAATATACGGAAAGAACTAATACATGTATTATTAAAGAAAAACTACAAGAAGATCGGTTTGGATAATAACTAAGTGGACCTGTCTTTATAAACCTGTTTTATCTTTTACTGTTATTAGGCTTAGTTGAAATTTGAATTCCGTTACAATGATAGCTTAGATCAAATACTTTCTGGCCGTTAAGGAACCCTAATTTGCACCTGAATTACAGCTTATTATTTGATCGGGAATACAATGTGTGTATGTGTTTTCTTTTAGCAACGCCACATGGGGCTATCTGCTTAGTCTACCAAGGGGAATCGAACTCCTGATTTTAAGCGTTGTAAATCCGCAGACTTACCGCTGTACCAACGGGAGCACTCGGGAATACAACCTAAATCCCATAAATGACGACCTATCCTGCCTTCTGTTTAGTTCCACATTTCCTAAAATCTGACATTTTACTTTTCCTATCGAGTAACCTAAACTTAAGGCTTTCCCTTCTGTTCTCTTATTGATATATATATATTTTACCGAAACAAGAAATAACAGACGAAATGCTCGATAAATTTCACTACTTTCTTTGAGTGTTGAACTTAATTGTTCGTTTCACCTTAACGTACGGCCCGGCATGGCCAAGCGTGTTAAGGCGTGCGACTCGTAATCTGAGGGTCGCGGGTTCGCATCCCGGTCGCGCCAAACATGCTCGCCCTTTCAGCCGTGGGGGCGTTATAATGTAACGGTCAATCCCACTATTTGTTGGTAAAAGAGTTGCCCAAGAGTTGGCGGTGGGTGGTGATGACTAGCTGCCTTCCCTCTAGTCTTACACTGCTAAATTAGGGACGGCTAGCACAGATAGCCCTCGAGTAGCTTTGTGCGAAATTCCAAAACAAACAAACAAACCTTAACGTATATCTATGCATCCTGATTGTCCTGAATATGAAACCTATTTCTTGATGTTGAAGAACCATACGTTAAACTATCTCACGGAATTCCCAAAAGTAAAATGGGAAAAACAAGAATATTTTATATTTATCTTATATCTAATATAGCTACATATAATATCTTTTCATTACTCAAACTGTTTAATTTCTAGAGAGAAAAACAAAAAGTAGCATCAAAAAGGAATTTTCAATATTAGAAAGTAACAATTCAAATAATCGAAGCAACTGTCTGGGATGCGGTTAGAATAGAACGGTATATTTGACTAAGTCAGTCAATTATCAAGTCATGATTCAACCGAGGCAATCGTAAAAAATTTATTAGTGTTCTCGTCTTTTATTAAAATATCTTAAATATAATTATCTTTCTAGGTCATCATATCCAAACACATTTTTGTTTTGCATTTTAATGTGTAAAATAATTCCTGGAGTGATAACACAAATGAAAACAAAGGAGCGAATTATTTTTGCTACCAGCATAGAAAATATATAAATAATTTGACCAGTATTTAACTACAAAAAAATTATTTTCTCTTTTGTAAGTGTAAATCTACAAAAATTGCAAAATTTTTGATGACGTATTTTCTAAAAGAAACAAAGAACTATTGAAATAAAAACAAAAAAGGGGTAATAAGACAAAGCCTATACACTCATTGGGTGTCCTAAGACTCGTGAGACACGTGACAAAATTGTAAACTGTTGTGCACTGTGTTTTATACGGTAGTCTTTAATTTGGGAGAGTCGCATTGTTTAGAAGATAATGAAACGGTGGTATATCTGTAATAAAAAGTGGTTAACTGTTTCAGCTCTTCTGGTGCGTTTTTTTTTTACAAACTTTCTACAGTTGGTCGAGAACAGGAGTTTATATCTGGTTGTTTTGTTTAGCTTAACTCGAAAAACTGGTTTTATATAAACTAATGGGCAGTGGAGTAAACAATACAATCACTTTAGATATGATTTATCTTGGTAATCTCAATTAGTGGGACGAAACACTCAAACATCTAATTTCTTGAATATAACACAGTATTGATGCACTATTAAATACTGATGCAAAAAGATCAAATTGGTGTTCAATATAAAGCAAGCTGACGTATTGCTAAACCTTGAAAATAATTAATGAAACTTGACGAGTCTTAACTAAATATATTAGTTAGTATATTGATGAGTTTTCAGGATACTAGAGCTAACTACTGTACAGATGTATTAATGGGTCTGAATGAAGAATGTTAATATAGCGATGAGTGTCTGATTTAACGGATAATAAAAGGTAGTCATGTGTCCTATGAATAATGATGTAAGTTTATTGAGTTAAAACTTGTGTGGTGTTGTAACATGTAACAATGTCAAAGTATCTCAGAAGATGAAGGAACTTGTTACAATGTTTTCACCAATTCTTATTGCTCAAAGTATGTTTTGTTCGCTGTGACTCTGACGGCAACCACAAAGGTATAAAATGGGCAACCTGTGCTCTGTGCACCGTGGGTATGAAAACCCAATTTTTAATGTTATAACCCATCTTTTTCATCTGAGTCATCTTGTAAGACACATACTGGATGTAGCTAACCAGGGATATAAATTTTCACCAATTGTAATATCCTCAAAAGACATTATTTTCAATATCGTTGTTTAAAGAGTGTGGGACTACAGATAAGTTACATAGCCAGCCGGACTACAGATAAATTACGTAGCCAGCCGGCGCTGCAGTGATATTATTAACATACCTGATGGTATTGAAGGAAAGGCGTATGCGGCACTGAATGTGGCATATGTAACGAGGTTGACAGTTTTAACATTTTCCTTTGCTTTCACTCATGAGTTCTTAGAAATATTAATATGTTTTGTGGCAGTGATGTTGTGGTTACGAAACCCGTACCGGGAACAAGAAAGAAACTTTCTGGTTCGATAGTTCTCGTTTGTGACAGTGAAGTTAAATATAAATAACAATAAGTAATAACTTTTCTGGTTCGATAGTTCTCGTTAGTGACAGTGAAGTTAAATATAAATAACAATAAGTAATAACTTTTCTGGTTCGATAGTTCTCGTTAGTGACAGTGAAGTTAAATATAAATAACAATAAGTAATAACTTTTCTGGTTCGATAGTTCTCGTTAGTGACAGTGAAGTTAAATATAAATAACAATAAGTAATAACTTTTCTGGTTCGATAGTTCTCGTTAGTGACAGTGAAGTTAAATATAAATAACAATAAGTAATAACTTTTCTGGTTCGATAGTTCTCGTTAGTGACAGTGAAGTTAAATATAAATAACAATAAGTAATAACTTAACAGTGTTAAAAATAAGCAATGTTGTCTTTGTCTTTCTTAGCAGAGCCGGCTTGATGAGTCCAGGTATTGGGCGTTGTAATGTCACGGTCTATCCTATTATTCGTTGGTAAAAGAGTAGCTCAAGAGTTGGTGGTGGGCGGTAATGACTAGCTGCCTTTACTATGGTATTTCACTGCTAAATTAAGAGCGTCTAGTGTAGTTAACACTTGTGAGGAATTGACAACACACTCTTTATAAGACAGTAATCTGAATAGATGCAAAACATCTTGTTCCTATTTTAACGTATCTGTCCATGCAATTATTAAAACTCTGACACACGTGTTTATTGTCCCGTTGGTTGAAATAAACAACAACAACAAAAATTTCCTTATGTTCACAGATTTTCAATAAATTCACTTATGCAATCGATTAACTCCTACAAAGAACGGTTGTGTTCACGCATATGAAACGTCCTACGCCGATTGCTATGGTTAAGGGGCTAAACCTTTTCGACAGAAGTGCACCGCGAGATGTTTCGTACTGTTTACCAAGCGTTAATCAGCTTTAAACAAACGTGCTTATCACACTCGGAAGTCTAATCCATCTACTTGTCTCTTATTTATCTATAATTAAAGCACCTCGCAGCTTTAAAGTTACTTCTAATTCCCACTAAACATCACTGGCTCTCCCACTTTCTTTTTTTTTCTTCGAAGAAAATCAGGTTAAAAAACACACCCTTGTGAAAGACATCAGGTGTATCAAGTTCGAAGACAAATACAAGCGCAGCTGGCAGGCGGACAGACAGACCTTTTATCTTCAGCTAAGGTAATCGTCCGAAATTTGATAGAATGTATTCCCGCTATACATGGGTCCTTCAGCGGCTATCCTTATAATAACCTTACCGAGCTTTTGTTAAACAGTTAAGGCACCCAGTTTCCGCTTCGACTGTCAATGACGCATGAACAAAATAATTATTAAACTTCAATCATGCTGCTATGTACACGATTGTTCTCGTAACTGTGTACGATAATGTTTTATTTGAAGAAAATGTAAAGTGAAAGCGTGGTTTTTATGTCTCTCGCGATCTTCATAAACACTAGATTTTATTAGAAACGTCTCAATCGTGTGATTTGCCTGGCTAGTTATACTCTCCAGCTAAATAAAGCAGACAATGTTGTGAAATATTACACTAATTATGGCAACATGACAGAAGCTAGAATAGTTAATACTTTAGCGTTATTGTTAAGCACTTTCACGTATTTGGCTGTTAACATCCAGGGTATTTTGAAATTACATGTTATTTGAATTTGAATTTAAAGGTTTTATTTCAGCAAACTTTATAGACTACAGAGAATATTCAGTGTCGTTTAACATACCTATTCACGAACACATTTGAAGTGGCCTATTAGCCAACATAAGTTAGAACATAGGTGATTCGGAGATATAACTGGAAGAAAGGCTCGAAGGCCAAAAGAAGGCAGTAGCCTACAACATCAAAGAAGCAAATACAGAGAGTCCGGAACCATGGGTGATTTGCAACTTTTCATAACTTCAGATACGTCACTGATTATTACGTGGTTAAAATATGAGAATGGTCGAGTTAATCCTGCTGTTAATCTAAACTCGTTTCGAATTACAAGGACAACGTGTAGAACACTTTCTGCACGCACACCATATATTACCACATACAACTTTTTATTTTGCGGATTATCCGTTCTTAACTTGGTGTAAACAAAGTCTTTGTAAATATTTTGGTGCAAAGTTGTGAATTTTCCAGCTTTTGTGAGTTTCCCAGCTCCTGACTCCATGAACAGATCTACGTTTTGCCAGAGTTGTGACAAACATTACCGTACATATTTAATACAACGTAAACACCAAAATATTTAGCATAACGAATACATCAACTTACACTGAAATATTTAATGTAACGTTAACACCAATATATCCTGAAAAAATTATTATAATGAAGACACCATCACACAAGAGGAAAATGTAATATGATGTACACAACACTGTACGTTAACGTACATTATAATGATGAAAATACAGGTAATTTTCTGTATTTCTTTTAATTCATAATCTGTTCATGGACTGAATGAACGTACTGTCTACTCTTCACTCGAAAAGTTTAAAATAATTTATTAATTACCACAAAATACTAGGTATGATTACGCTTTACACAACCATACATATCATAGTATAATGCTAAGACATTTGTCATTTCAAAATAAGTCTATAAAATGTCATAATTATCAAATAGTTTTACTATCTACCATTACAAACAAAGTGTATTTAGCACAAGGATCATACACATTACGTATTTCTTGTCTAATACGCAAACTATCGTAAATCTTAGCACCAACATACCAGGAATCAGAGAAACGACTTTCTTTCCCTCGTGCGCTATAAATATTTAGTACACGACATTATAAAGGTCGTAATTCACGATACAGGCAAACGCACTTAAAGTAAAAATGTATTTATTCTAAAGACGGCTGGTTATCTTATAAGGTCATCTTCAGGTTAACAAAGAGACTTTGCAACTGGCCAACACTAAGGTCTAAACGTTGTTCTGTATTTTATTTTAAATAAACTTTTCATACCCATAGTCGTCTTTAGAATACGTTATAAAGGACGTTTACTACTAACATTATAAGTTCATAGTCAACAAACTGATGATTTTCACATTACCTTCCTTATTATATGTAGTTCTAGTTTTATTGCAAAAACGACTGTTTGTTTCACTGGATTTCAATTACAGTGACAGACTAAACGGAAGAGCAGACAGCCAACACCATCTGCCGTCAACTGTTGAGCTGCTCTTGTCTGGTCGAACAGTGGGATTTGACCATTACTCTTATAACGCACTCACTTCTCAATGATACAGACTGAAACTTTATTTTAGAGGTAACGGGGCACGAACCAAGGAGAGCCTCAGATTCGCAGTCGGCTAAAATAACCACTGGTTTGTTTGTTTTGAATTTCGCACAAAGCTACACGAGGGCTACCTGTGCTAGCCGTCCCTAATTTATCAGTGTAAGACTAGAGGGAAGACAGCAAGTCATCACCACCTACCGCCAACTCTTGGGTTACTCTTTTTACCAACGAATAGTGGGATTAACCGTCACGTTATAAGGCCCCACGACTCAAAGGGCGAGCATGCTTGGTGTGATGGGGATTGAACCTGTGACCCTCAGATTACGAATCGAGTGCCTTATCCACCAGGCCATGCCGGTCCGGTATAACCACTGGACAACTCTATACAGGCTACAAGTGTTATCGCCAGAATTATTGTGAACTGGCGGATGTCTCATAAAATACTGGGTTAAGAATTACATCTCGTGTAATAAGCATTCGAATTATATGGAGTTTTATCTGTGTGTAGTTGTATTATCAAATGCTTGTAATTTTAGCTTTGCGTAATTTTCACGAAACAATGAATATTATTAAATGCATTTACTAATATCATAAAATATTGATTCACGTTTTATTATATGATGGTATGTGTACATTAATCTAAAAATTAACACCGGATGTGAGGAGGCCCAACTGGCTGTTTTAAAACACATTTTGTCAACTTTTTATGCACGAAATTACTTGCGAGTCCCTACATTTGTTGGTTATGGGACATATAAAAAAACATAAGTTGAATAACGTATATATGCAAATGTGAATCAATGTTGATATTTAGCCAACATACTAAGTGAGTTCAAGAAAATATTGGATTAATACACACGTAGTAACGGGTAGGTACAGTTGAAGGAGCAACACGTATGGGCTAAGCTTTTTTTTTGTTCCTTTTGTCCCTTATATAGAATATAAGCGATCTCACCAAATGTTTGTTTCAGCCAGCTCTTTGACTGTTGTAACAGGGAAAAACAAATAAAAAACACGGAGTACGATGCAATATGTACATTCAAGAGCTAGTGAATGGCATGATACATATTATTAATATAATAAGGGTTAAGTAATCGAAAAGTGAATTTCTAACGACTGTCAGTGATTGAAATCTGTAGTTCCGTTGGTGAAAATACTTCATTTCTGTTACCCTGTTTCAGTAGAGACTCGAATCTCTAGAACATTGGTAGTGACATCTGTTGAGAATATAGAGAAAAGTATCACCCAACTTTAAAAAAAAAATTCTTAAATTTGATAGGTTGGTAGTCAAGATTTTATTATAAGGAAGTGGTAACCAAGTTCATCACACGAATCAATGAATGAGTTAAGATATGATTATAATGAACGTGGTAACCAAGTTCATCACAACCAATGAATGAGTCAAGATTTGATTATAAGGAACGTGGTAACCAAGTTCATCACACGAACCAATGAATGAGTCAAGATTTTATTATAAGGAACGTGGTAACCAAGTTCATCACACGGACTAATGAATGAGTCAAGATTTGATTATAAGGAACGCGGTAACCAAGTTCATCACACGAACCAATGAATAAATATTTTTAATTCTACTTTCTGCACGTTTTATTTGAAGGAACTTGTTGCATCATAAATCTAAAGTACGTATTTACATATTCTTTTTAAATAACTGTATTGTAAAATCTGGAAATCTAGTAATGATAACATAATAGATGTTTTAAATGTTCTTTTGTTGTGGTATGTTCTGTTACAAGTATCAACACAATAACCACACTAAATATATTTGATTTTTAAGTACACCACAAAGAACCAGAAACAATCTTTACGTTTCCCTGATCAGATTACCGATTTATAAAAATTTCTATAGATACGTTTGTTTTGAATTTCGCACAAAGCTACTCAAGGGCTATCCGCGCTAGCCGTCCCTAATTTAGCGGTGTAAGATTGAGGGAAGGCAGCTAGTCATCACCACCCACCGCCAACTCTTGGGCTACTCTTTTACCAAAAAATAGTGGGATTGACCGTCACATTATAACGCCCCCATGGCGACCGGAATTTGAACCTGCGACCCTCAGATTACGAGTCGAACGCCTTAACACGCATGGCCATGCCGGGCCCTCTGTAGATAAGACGTACGTGGTTTGTTTTGTGTAAGATTATCTTTCTGTATTTGTTAGACAGCCCTAGAGTAGACACAGTAAGCAACCTTCAACATTTAATAATTTACACCTACGTATCACAGCCGGTTTAATCCTTAATACGTAGGGAGGCAAATATGTTGCATGTCCTCTCGGTATTATAAGAAAATAACCTAGGCACAAGATTTTGAGAAAGTAATTCTGACAAAGTTGTTAAAACTAAAGAAATTCTCGCCCAAAACTAGTTGAACTATTCAACGCAGCTTTTAACACTCCTACGAAAAGACGTTTCTAGTCCTGATTTCTCCAAGCCCGTTCCCCTGGCTGTGGTTTCGCTAGATAGTAGATAGGGACAGTGGGAATCTCGTTAATCCATTCATTAATGGCTTTAAATGGCAATTTCATTTAAATACAAAATTATTAGCCTAATATTAATAACCTTTCAAGTTGCTCTGGGGCCTATTAGGCCCCACTTTTCGTAGGAGTGTTAAGCGATTCGTTTCGTCTTGCTCTTCAATTCTCAACATTATTGACCACACGCCCACAAAAGTTTGTTGCGCGGCTTCGAGGAATAATAAATAATACTAATAATACCATACAATACTTAATATTCGCGAAACGTACTAACCCTAATCAAATATAACACAGTTTTGTAGGTTTATGAACTCATTAACCAAAGAGTGAAAAATAACTTACGATATTTTTGGTTCAATTTCTACTACAGTTTAGTTAAGACAAAAAAAAATAATATATATATATATTTATCTTACCATGATTAATTCAGCGTCTATAATACAGACTGCAAGGTTTTAGAATGCATAAAACACATCTTATTTGGGATAGAAACGGTGGTGGAAAAGAGACGAACTACGACTATTTTTCACGCTTCCTGCATGTACTGCAGCCAGCCACTGGTTACCTGATCACCCGTGAGGTACGTCTCCTGTGAGTCGATGTACGCGAGCCAAGGTTTCTTAGGGTTAAGATTATTGGTTCAGACTGGAACGAAGGTCACTAAGAATTAGCGGCGAACCACTGAAATACGTTTTTGTCAACGGAATAGAAATTTTGTATTTATGATCACAAGGAAATTGTAATATCGTCTACCACTTTGCATGCTTGCAATTTATTTTCATAACGACCTGGAATCTTTAGGTACTTGAAATTCACGTGTTCGATCGACGTCTCACGAAAACGTAAATTATCTAGTAGTTTAAGCTCACGTGCTAAAGGACCGCGACTTATGAAGCAGAAGTCAGCTCTGTCGAATGGGGCTAGTTCCGCCCTGACTGTATTGGATTTCCCTAGTTGCTGACTAGAACTCGGAGTTCCTTGTAAAATCCCCGAGGGCGTGAATTCACGTTGCCTCGAGCAATTGCATAACCCCCATACAAGCATGCGTAGAACGTCAAATAATCGGTTTTAGTGTTCTAGTGCTGTTGATTGGTATGAGACCAGGGAAGATATTAGGGTGCCGCTGGCTCATGAAGCGATCTCTCTTTATAAATTCAACGA
This sequence comes from Tachypleus tridentatus, assembly GCF_004210375.1. NCBI lineage: Eukaryota > Metazoa > Arthropoda > Merostomata > Xiphosura > Limulidae > Tachypleus > Tachypleus tridentatus. The sequence continues at coordinate 104,275,584 of NC_134834.1, forward strand.
ATTTTAATAAGACTTCCCATTTATACATGGGACAGCGGTGAGTTTACGGATTTACAACGCTAAAATCAGGAGTTCGATTCCCCTCGGTAAACACAGCAGATAGCCTGATGTGGCTTTCCCATAAGAAAAACACATACATACACACATATATATATATATACCTGTCACCTACATTTCATTTACGTGTAGTTACACACTTAGCAGCTGAACGTAAGAGAATCAATTACGATTCGCCTTGCAAGAACAGTTTCATCGAATAAGAGGGTACATAAGATAAAGTTTTAATCAAATATTGAAATAACACGTGAAGTACAGTTCTCACGTACACAATAACAAAACCACTGACGAGTATTTGTGGAAATAACCTAAATGTTTAAAGAATTACTCAAATTACAAATTACTCAAGAAGAATGTTAAGTTTAAGACAGTAAACACAAAATAATACAATAACTGTTGGTAATTAATACGTAAACCACTTTTTCCAGCCATGCTCTAGCAATGACCAGGCTATGCACGGTCCTGGCCTTACTTCTGTAAACATCTGTGGGTTCTTTGGAGAGATTAGTTTGTCAGATTTAAATGAAATTCCGATACCATCAAATGTAATAAGGCCTGATACCAGTACGTCTTCCCCTCCTCATTACACATATTTAGTCTAAATTTGTGAAGGTGAAATTACAGCAAAGGATTTAATCTAAATTTGGGAAGGTAAGATTACAGCAAAGGTTTCTTCACAGAGCTCAAGCATTAAAAACACGTTTTTTTGAATATTCTTATAAAAATATATACAAGAAAATCGTTTGCCCGCCTTTGATGGTTGTTACTCTTTCCTACATACAAACAAACGTGTATCTCAGAACGGCTGGTATGGGTATTAACACTTTTATTGATAAGCAGAAAACAACGTTTCAACCCTTCTAGGACATCTTCAGGTTAACAAAGAATGAGTTTGCAACTGACCATTGTTAACCAAATGATGACCTACGAATCTCAAAACGTCGTTCTCTGCTTTATTAGTAAAAGTACTAATACCAACCATTCTGAGATACATTTTTATTCCAAGTGGGTTTCTCGTTATCAAAGGATACACACAAACACTTTCAAACAAATTTAGATGATCATGGTATATTGTAGAATATTTTGAAAAGGGTAAAGAGACCACCATTCGCGAGCGGGTGCAAGATGTCTCTGCCTCGCAATCCTAACACGACCATTTTGAAAAACAACAACAAAAAAATTCTCTAAGTAAATTACTTCTTGGGACGTACAAGAAGGTATTTTTGTGTCAAATCCCGTGCAAGTTGGTTCACAAGCATATGAATAGTTTACGAACACTCCAAATTGTGCTTTTCTCGCCGAAATATTGAGAAAAAGACAAAAAAGAAAACCCTATAACGTCTATATTTCTATTTAGGAAAAGTTTACGACCATCAAGCCGAAATCAGTTCCGTTAAACAAATGTTTGTGTGTGGGGACTTCCGTACTGATTATATTGGATGTTCCTTGTTGCTACTTGTGACCTATGCTACGAAACACCATGAAACGTGGCCGAAATACGGATGAGTAATTGTCAAAAACCTAAAATTATGCTTTTTTGTAAAGTCTGAAACTCGTTAAAAAAATTTAAAATGGGAAAATCTAACTTTTTTGAATGTTAATGAGCTGGTCACACAGAAAGTTATACTGAAACCAATTTTCATCTTAATTGCTATAGATATGATAGCCCAGGCAACCAAATATACATTTTAGATTGTTTCACCTTTTACCTCGCAAAATCCTAACAAAAGCCTAAATTAAAGAAAAAAAACTGAAACGTTTACTGGGCGTATCGGAATAAGGTATTAAGCCTTACAAAGTTTCAAACTAATCTGCTGAGAACTGAATGACTGTCAAGTGAAAAGTGTCTACGGAGACAAAAGAAACAGGAAATCTCAAGCCAGGCCTGTTGGGAATTTAGTTCTGATGTATCTCACAGAACAGCAATAGTTAATCAGGCTAAAGATATATATATAAATAGATACAGTATATATATAAACCAGACACCTACCGGGAATTATTTGAAATGTATCTCACAGAATAGCAATATTTAGTCAGGTCAAGTGTAGATACAGATACAGTATATGTAAACCAGACACCAGCCAGGAATCTGCTTGAGATGTATCTCAAATAGCCATAGTTAATCAGGCCAAGTGTATATATAGATATAATATAAACACCTATGTGATAAGGCCCTTCGTAACCTTTTGCTTGTTCTAGTTACCCATACTACTTGTATGTTAAATGTTGTACATTACTTCTATATACCTATCTTTATATGTAAACAGTTTCTAGAAGAGTGACATCAAAAACAGTTCAAACCATTTTTTTTAAAATAATAATGAAAAACCTTCGCCTAACTTTGTAAATTCTTTAAAATGAAAGTACTCGTTCAAACAGCTAATGTTTTTTTTTTAAATTTATAATATTTTTAACTGGTAGAGACCCTCACAACGTTTGCTGTCAAATTAATAACTTTATTGCAACAGCATTTCTTGAAACACAAGATTTGTAGAATAGGCCTAATGCTAGGCCTAAGTTCGATAAATGGATAAATTAACACCGCGTACATTGTCTACATTAGCTTTACTAGGACTAAACTATAATGCACTCAATAGTATCTATAAAGATATTTATAATGTTGTGCCTGGACCTAATGTCAAATCTTTTAGAAAACTTTAAACTTTTTTTGTTATTGTACTAAATGGTTGATAAAGAATACTTACATTTATCTAATTTTTGTTATACCTTCATTAATAGAGCAATTGAACTGACTTGCCCGTTCCGCTTTTCACCTATCTAATGCAAGCAGACGATTGCACTGTTTAATTGGATAAAATTCTTACAGCGCGTGCCAACAGCAAAATTATAGAATGACAAGGTTTTTGTGTCTTCGACTAAAATTTATTTTATATTATTCTACAAATCCTGTTGCAATAGACATTAATCTGAACGTAAATGTTTTGCGAGTCTATACTATTCTATTATAATAATACCCAATTTTGTCTGTTATGATAATACGCGCACACATTACTATCTAAATATATATGCACGCACATGTCATTTCCGTTACAGTTTGCTTGTTTTGAATTTCGAAAAAGGCTACACTAGAGCTATCTGCGTTAGCCGTCCCAAATTTATCAGCGAAATACTAAGGGAATACTAGTCATCACCACCCACCGCCAACTCTTGGGCTACTCTTTTTGCTAACTAATAGTGAGATTAACCGTCACATTATAATGCCCCACTGCTGAAAAGATAAACATGTTTGGTGTGACAGAAATTCGAACCCGCGCCCCTTACATTGCGAGTAGAGCGCCTTAACTACATGGCCGTGCCGGTCATTCCGTAATATAAATGCAAATTATTTTATATATAAATTTATAGGATTTTAACGTTGAAAATGGAATTCGAAGTAATTCAGAAACTTCTTTATTTAAAGATGCTCTTCAGTATTATCGTTTCATACATATTTACTATAAAACTTGGAAGTTAGTATTAGAAATAGCGGTCTTGTAGCAATGGGTGGGTGGTCAAGTTTTCTTTAAAATCACTAAAATGTAGATAGCTTTAAGCAGTAGAAAATACGGCCATACATTCCTTTCCAAACCCGTTGAGCTACCTTGCTAACTGGCATGCGATGTTTAAAAGAAAACCGCAGTTTTGGGCCCAAAAATATTCATTTGTCGCCCTCAAGTGTAAGGCCCTAGAACCGGCAGTTTCTATAAAAAAACACAATTAAAACGACCTTTATCTCAAGGATACTCTGTTTGTTACAACTCAATAACTTCCTTTATGGTCTTTCAATACTTTTATACTACAGATACTTTGATCAAATATGTTAAATAATTCTCACAGCTCAAACTCTAATACTTTATCGAATTAGTGAAAGTGACAAGAGTATAAAACATTGTTTGTTAAATTTCAAGTGTCTCCGTACAAAGAACGACTTGTAACTTTGTTTTGAATTTCGAGCTAAGCTACACAAGGGTTATCTGCGCTAGCCGTCCCTAATTTAGCAGTGTAAGACTAGAGGGAAAGCAGCTAGTCACCACCACCCACCGCCAACTCTTGGGATACTCTTTTACCAACGAATAGTGGGATTGACCGTAACATTATAACGCTCCCATGGCTGAAAGGACGAACATATTTGGTGTGACCGGGATTCGAACCCGTGACCTTCAGATTACAAGTCGTGCGTCCTAACCACTTGATCTAACTTGTAACTTTAGATATAAATGTGTATTTTACTGTACTGTTTATTACGGCCTTTTCAAATTTGTTGTAAAATAACTGTCTGTCACTTAATCTTTCTTTAATATAAAATGAGTGATATTCAGTCACTCAAAATGTTTGCATATTTTGTAACAAATAAGTGAGTCTAATAGATGAAATAAAAACATATTGAACGATCTCAAACTGTGAAGTACATGGTTTATTAAACACATGCATATGTGATTTGTATAATGAAAGAGATTTAATAGACATCATGAACGATTTATTAGAACATCGAAATGCTTATTAGATACTTGTAATCCGGCATTTTACCTATTACAATAAAACCATACCAAAACATATATAATGACAAAATATACCACCAAACTATTACAACCAGTGTTGTAACCTTATATCAGTTCACATTGAACATCCAATTCTTGGTTAATCGTCCTTGTACTCTTTGAACCCCCATAAAACGATATGGCATGCTGTCAACTTGTCACTAGAGGGCACTGTAACTCAGCTACAGTGGCTGCTTTAGGGTCATGGTTAGCAATTTTTTGATTCAGTTCTGTTCAACAGTTCTCAATACGATTACAATGTAGAGAATATTCTAGCCACGGGACTCTTGTACCGTTCTCCAGGTGGAGTTCTCCAGGTGGAGATAGTCCTAACGATATGCACGTTGTGGGCTGTCGCATTATCATCCTGGCACATAAAGTTATTATCACATTTTACCCTAGCATATGGCAAGATATCACCTCTATTTTATACCTGTAGTGTACCATTTCCATTTTTTGGGCAGTAGTATTTCGGCGACTACCTGTTAACTTTTATGGAACAACATTTCATGCAGTCAGGTGACGTTTCAGGATTCTTTATACATACAGCACTCTGGAAGTACCCTACTATTTTGGCGATGTTCATTTGTTTCATACCATTACAGTACAGTCGAACAGTTTGATAGTGTTGTATCATTTTCGGTAAGTAATAAGGCATACCTGTACACCAAGTACAGGGAAGTTTTATTAACAAAGCGTTTATACGTTTTGATAAAGATTACATCAAAATATATACCCTTTTATACAAAACAGTTTTATACGTGTGTATGCTCAAAACAACTTATACAAACCAGAATAACAACTCTCGTATATGTTTGTTCGATCACAAACTACCTTCTCTGTTACTACTTGGGCATGTACTCAATAACTACTTTATGTATGTAGACAATAGCATCAATATAGAACAGTATGTAAACATTTTGGCCAAGTCTATTTGAACTTATATATTCGACCTCTCGTCAACAGAAACTAGCGGCAATACATATTTGAAAAATTGTACCTAAATTTTGTATTTTGTCTTAGAAGGAATCCTTCAGCACCACATATCTAGTAAGAGTAACTGAATATTCGATTTTTCCTTAACGGAAACCTGCAGCATCATACTTGTTGTAAGTGTAAGTCAATATTCAAACCTTCTGTTAACTACACGCGTTTGGTAACACTAAAAATCCCTTTTGGCCTCTGAAATAATTTTGTTGAGATAAAATAAACTAACCCTAGTTATTGGAAGTAATGTGTAAGTTGAGATTTATTTATTATTCGTCTTTCTTGATTTGATTATATATATACTCTCTCCCCAGTGGCTCGGCGGTAAGTTTGAAGGCTTATAACGCTAAAATACGGGATCCGATGCCGATAGTGGGCATAGCACACATAGCCCATTGTGTAGCTTTGTGCTTAACAACTGACAAGTAAAGCCCAAAGTAATTCAGTTGTTTACTATGATAACAACTAAAATTAAATATAGTTGCATCCAGAATAGGTTATACGTCTATATAAATTCATGGGTAATCGTATACAAACATATAATATGTACATATATATATGTTCAAGTTTTCTGTAGTATGTATGAGTTCCTTACTAGAGATTTTAATGATTACGTTCCGCCCTCAAGGTAGAAATTTCACATTCCTTGTTTCCAGACCGTAGTCTCGTTGATTGGATTTAAAATTTCATGCACAGAGGAACATCATGAAAATGTGGTTGGAAAATTAAACTACCACTAAAGAGTGTAATTTCATTGTAACGCATCCCATCACTAGCACTCTCGAGACCTTACATTATAAGAAGTTGAAAAGAAAGTGAGAGGCAGGGGGAAAGCAGAAGAGTGACAAACACTTCAAGTATATTTCTGACACTTTATAGTCAATTTTATTTTCATAACTCTAAAGTGATAGGTAGGTTTATTCGGTAAGCAACGATATCATAAAATGGTTTATAACTTTCTCCAAATATATATTTTCGTGTTAGTACCTGTTAAAGTATAGAGGGCGCCCAAGTATCGATCTAATAATGGCAGACGAAAGCAAAAGATACGTGAAATTGATCTAAAAAATTAATTCAGTGTGTGTTTCTAACATTTTTGCGTGTGTTTAACAGTTGTAGTGTTACTTTATTAACACCCTAACACTTAGTAAAAGTTTCAATTTATTTAGCATTTTCTAGGAGTTGTATTCATCTTTTATTTATTAACTAATTTAATGAAAGCGAGTTAGTTGTTTCTTATGCTTAACAAAATGGCCGACCCTCTCTCTGTATGGTTAAGCTATTCCCAAGTGGTAGAACGATTGAGGACAAAACAAATCAAACTGAAGTTTCACAAACAAAACGTACTGGCAAGTAAACTCTTCATAGAAGAGAACACGGGATTGAAACTCTGAGGACGAAATAAATCATTGAAGATAATGTCCTTAAAGCTATTAAAAATTTCGATATTTGACCAGGTTAAGTGATGTTAGACTCGTGTGTGGGTTTCAGGTAAATTTTGTTGGCCGTTCTTGAACGACGCGACAAAATGAAATAGTAGTAGCTATAAAGTAACTCCAATAGAAGTTGTTATTTCTAAAGTACCACCCACTATAAGTGTGTGTGTTTTCTTATAGCAAAACCACATCGGGCCATCTGCTAAGTCCACCGAGAGGAATCGAGCCCCTGATTGTAGCGTTGTAAATCCGTAGACTCACCGCTGTATCAGCTGGGGACTCCAAAATAACTCTTGAAGTTATAATAGAAGTGTGTTCAATCGAAGTTTGGAATAGCAGTCGATTCTGTTCGTGCCTTATCAGTGTCTACATAATAGTCAGAGTTTAAACATGTTAAACATTAAACTGATGGATGATAATCAACTGAGTAAAGTCTCATGACAATCGAATTATTTTTTCACAAGATTAAACTTACGCTTTCCATGTAAGTTTTCGATGCAATATTTCAACCGTAGGACTTCTACGTATGTGAAACATTATTGGCTTCAACCAAGAGAGCGTGATAAAGAACCAGAAACGGTTAATTTAAATAATGTAGACACGACACAAAAATATTTTGAGTTGTTGATATCGGATAGCAGATTTGATAGTGGTAACGTAGGCCATATCGATACTCGAACAACAAACGGGCAAGTACAAGATTGCCAGATAAAGAAAAGTGTAATTATTTTAAACAAATGTCCAGCGGAAACTTGGTAATATTGAACTAGAAACAAGGTAATACAAAAACTAAACTTGGTAATATTGAACTAGAAACAAGGTAATACAAAAACTAAACTTGGTAATATTGAACTAGAAACAAGGTAATACAAAAACTAAACTTGGCAATATTGAACTAGAAACAAGGTAATACAAAAACTAAACTTGGCAATATTGAACTAGAAACAAGGTAATACAAAAACTAAACTTGGCAATATTGAACTAGAAACAAGGTAATACAAAAACTAAACTTGATAATATTGAACTAGAAACAAGGTAATACAAAAAATAAACTTGGTAATATTGAACTAGAAACAAGGTAATACAAAAACTAAACTTGGCAATATTGAACTAGAAACAATGTAATAGAAAAACTAAACTTGGTAATATTGAACTAGAAACAAGGTAATACAAAAACTAAACTGTGCAATATTGAACTAGAAACAAGGTAATACAAAAACTAAACTTGGCAATATTGAACTAGAAACAAGGTAATACAAAAACTACCTAAAAATGAATAAAGAAGAAAGTGTTATAAAAAACCAAGTGAGTTTCAATCAAAAAGTTATAAGTTAGATTAAAATAACACTATGTAACACAGATTTTTACTTTTTCTTGTTCCTGGACAGAAAGTGTTATTTCCCAATTGCTTAGGCCTAAAATAAATGGAAAATACCTATTTTTTTCTTCAAACTTTGCTTTTATGACCTGGGAGCGTATAACGAAAACGTGATGGGAGACTATATTTGGGAGTTGATACGTGAAAGTGCTTAACATTACAGTCGTAAATCTCGAAAAGCTACTCACTTCTAAACATTTTTTGTATAATTTTAGTATAAATACATGTAAATCTTGATTCATATGTTGTTTTATTCAGACCTTGTGTAAATGAAATATGTAAATTTGCCCATTTTTACACAGAAAATAGGTTAATTTCTAAATTTCATTATCCAGGTTAAAAAAGCAAAGTTTGAAGGGAATAATGGCCATTTTCTGTACTTTTACAACATAAGTAATTAAGAAATAGCACATACTATCCAGGAACAAAATTTGTATTACATAGTGTTATCTAACAAATTAAAATGATGTAACTAAACAAGAAAGTGTTACAAAGAAAAACAAGAAATAGTTAAGAGCGAGACAACAGTAAAGTTTTACTTGAGAAGATAGATTCAGAAGAAAACGGACTGACGGGTAATATAGAACTCATGCAGGAAAGATAATATTAAACACGAGAGTAAGCCGTAACGTACGGTCACTGAAACGGAAGCACTCTTTAAGATTGTTAACTGTGTGTGTTTTTCTTACAGCAAAGCCACCCTGGGCTATCTGCTGTATCCACCAAAGGTAATTGAACCCCTGATTTTTGCGTTGTAAATCCCTAGACTGACCGTTGTATCATGAGTATTTTTTAAATAAATCTCTGTAATGATTTAAATGAAAATGATAATGACAGAGAGGTTTAGAGATTACCTTACATTTATACAGATTGATAAATTTTAGGAAGAAAATTAAAAAATTCTTTAAGAAATTAGAAGCTCTGAATATAAAATCAGTTTAATAGGTTTAATACATGTAATCGAAAAAACAGAGAGAGTATCTTGTTACTAAAAAGAATCTCAGAAAAACGTAAATAGAAGAAAGTTGGTATACTATTTACTTAAATGTTTAAGACGAAACTTTGCAGTTATCGTAAAGTTATTAGTAATACCAAATTTATATTTTAAAGTTTTCATTTCTTCTAAGGCCCGGCGTGGCCAACTGTGTTAAGGCGTGCGACTCGTAATCTGAGTGTCGCGGGTTTGCATACCCGTCGCGCCAAACATGCTTGCCCTTTCAGCCGTGGGGGCGTTATAATGTGACGGTCAATCCCACTATTCGTTGGTAAAAGAGTAGCCCAAGAGTTGGCGGTGAGTGGTGATGACTAGCTGCCTTCCCTCTAGTCTCACACTACTAAATTAGAAACGGCTAGCACAGATAGCCCTCGAATAGCATTGCGAGAAATTCAAAACAAACAAACATTTCTTCTAATTGCCCCTTCCAGTGGCCCAGCGGTATGCATGCGGACTTATAATGCTAAAAAGCAAGTTTCGATACCCTTGGTGAGCGGAGCACTGATATTCCTTTATGTAGCTTTGTGTTTAGTTACAAACAACAACAACTTGTAATTATTGTGGAAGTAATTCCTTTATAAAATGTTAGAGGGCGCTCTACAGAAATTACGATCTGTGTGAAAATGACGTTAAGGGTCACATTGGAAGAAAGTTTGCATTGCAAGATATTAATGGTTATATGGAAACCCGAGCTTTATCGTGGAATTGTGTAATTCATTCCTATGCTACAATGCATTGTCGATATCTGGCGTGCTGATAAGTGTACATAGAAAAGAAACCAGGAAACAAACATTTAAAAATACAATTACATATTAGCGATTATGTTTACCACACCTGTGAGAAAAATTGAAATAATTTGGTATATATCGCGATGAACATTATGATGTTCTTGAACGAATCCCAACAATTTCAAAAATTGACATCTCTACACCTTATTGTTTTAGATTGAGAGAAACACCTAGAACACCGAAAGCCGTATTGACAGATTTTCAGGAAAAAATGGTAGAGTACCTCATACTATGTATGTTATAACTTCCATAATTATAAGTTTTTTATAATATTATACTCGGAAGAAATGATAATTCAAAGAGAGATAGTTTTTTTGAAAGGCCCACAGTGGCACAGCGGACTTATACTACCAGAAACTGGATTTTGATAGCCGTGATGGACAGAACACAGATAACCCTTTGTTGTAGCTATGCGCTTAATAACAAATAACAACATTCCTTAAAGGCTTAACGAGTTTGCCAAAAACTGTACAAAAGTCTACAGATGTTCCTTTAATACCTAAAGAAATAATTTTCGCTTATCAACCATTAGCAAGGCCCTCCAGTGGCTCAGCGGTATGTCTGCGGACTTACAACGCTAAAAACCGGGCTTCGATACCCGTGGTGGGCAGAGCACAGATAGCCCATTGTGTAGCTTTGTGCTTAATTCAAAACAACAACAACCATTAACAAAAGATAAGTTCTTCAGAACTGAAGGCTTAAGAATTGACTGGTCAGTAATTTCATTGTGACTTAAGATTGGTCATTCTCTGTTCGAGATTTTTAATGAATCTCTAGAGAAGAGGAAATTTTGTGGAATTATGAAAAAACAGTAACAAACTTAACATCTGAAGAGTTGAAAGAATTGAGAAACCGTGAACCAGTATCACTTGGTTATAAAGTGTTTTATAAGGCCACAACCAAGAGCATGAAACCTGTTATGAGTTGATTTGTAAGAGTAAGACGTACTCCATTACAGATAAATGTTGTGATTGTAATTTGTTATGTGTGATATAATAATGTTCGCAACCGAAATAATATATATTTAGTTACTGTAAATTTTATTTGTTTTTCAGTTTCGCGCAAAGCAATAACATGAGGGTTTTCTGTGCTAACCGTCCCTAATTTAGCAGCGTAAGACTAGAAGGAAAGACAGATAGTCATCACCACCCACCGCTAACTCATGGGCTACTCTTTTGCCAACGAATAGTGGGATTGATCGTGCCATTATAATGTCCCCACGGCTGAAAGGGCTATCACGTTTGGTATGACGGGGATTCGAATTTGCAACCCTCGGATTACGAGTCAAACAACTTAACCACCTGTTTTTGCCGAGCCTACTGTAAATTTAAATCTCGATAAGGTATTCATTCTCAGCAATCACAACTATATGAGAAAAATCCACAAAAATGAAAGAGGCGCGAGATGCAACATAGCTCAGCAACGCAATCCAGACATGGTTAATTTTGAAACCAGATAAACCTAAAATTATCTGTATCACTGCTTGGGATCAACAAGAAGGATTTGTTTGTTTGTTTTGGAATTTCGCACAAAGCTACTCGAGGGCTATCTGTGCTAGCCGTCCCTAATTTAACAGTGTAAGACTAGAAGGAAGGCAGCTAGTCATCACCACCCACCGCCAACTCTTGGGCAACTCTTTCACCAACGAATAGTGGGATTGACCGTCACATTATAACGCCCCCACGGTTGGGAGGGCGAGTATGTTTGGCGCGATTCGGGCGCGAACCCGCGACCCTCAGATTACGAAGCGCACGCCTTAACGCACTAGGCCATGCCAGGCCTCAACAAGAAGGAATCTTTGTACCAAATCCCTATTTTTGTGAGCTTTAATTCCGATCCATCTTAAAAAGACTCAAAGTGGATAAACCCAACCTTTTAGTACGTCAGTGTGTTGGCACACGATTGCTATAACTATGGATGAATAGGAGCCTAAAATATACATTTTTTAGCTATTTGATCTTTGAGCTCATAAAAAGTTCTTAGAAAGACCTAAGTAAAAAAATACAAGAAAGATATCTGCGAGTATTAAATCAGAGTTATTTATATGCAAAAACGGCTCGTTTGGGTTGAGAAAATATTTTACATATTAATATAATATAATAAATAAAATTATATATTCAAACATCTAACACCGCCCTCTACATTCCGACACTCAGTTACACAATCCCTTTCAAACATGTGGTCAGCTTCCGGTCAGTTACCTCTTTCTTTGCGAACCTGACGATGACCGAAGAAGGTCGAAACGTTGTTCGCTCTTCTTTGTAAAATATTTTCTCAACCCAAACGAGCCGTTTTTGCATATAAATTTCTCAACAAGTGGGTTCCTCGACATCACTGATAATCAGAGTTATAATAAATCGACGTCAGTCCGCCGACAAGTAAAGGAGTAACGGTCGATTGAGAAGTTTTGGGAAGAAGACATGAAGATCAGTTTGAGCGGGAATATTCAAGGAAATGTTAGCGCAGTGTATACTATATTTCATGGGTTTAACTTCAACTACTTCTTTTAAGGGTTTGTTTGTTTGTTTTGAATTTCGCGCAAAGCTACACGAGGGCTATCTGCGCTAGCCGTCTCTAATTTAGGTGTGTAAGACTAGAGGGAAGGCAGCTAGTCATCACCACCCACCGCTAACTGTTGGGCTACTCTTTTACCAACGAATAGTGGGATTGATCGTAGCATATAACGCCTCGACGGCTGAAAAGGCGACCATAATTGGTGCGAGGAGAGTTTGAACCGGCGACCCTTGAATTACGATTCAGACACCTTAACCACCTGGCCATGCCGGGTCTCTTTTAAGAGAGGTGTGGAAAAAAGAATATCAAATAGATTTGTTGTATTTTTATTTACTCTAACAATAGGATCTCTTCGAAGAACAACATCAAAGTTTAGTAACCACTAAAGACTTGTTTTATCTCCTTACGTTGATGACGTAAAATATTTATGTTAGACAGAAAAAAAATATTACTGAATGCAAAATAAAGTAATTAATATATTATATATAGAAGTTTGATGTAGAAAAATCTTTTGGTTAGGGCAGAGTATCTGGGAAATGCGCATAGAAAATATATTAAATAACACCTAGTACAATCACTGAATAAAGCCTCCAGTTGCACAGACAACCCATTGTGTAGCTTTGTGCTTAACTACAAACAAACAAAACAGTGAATAAAGGGGTTTGGATTCTGTTTGTTCGAAACCCGGTTTCTAACGTTGTAAGTCCGCAGACACACCGCTGTGCATAGGGGGCCAATGAGAGATAAAGAGATGAGCACACACATTACACTATTAAGAACAAAATCTGTATATGTATGTATATCTATTCCCATCATAGTAACGTTACTACAAATAACTTAAAGCAGCGAATGCAGGGCATATAACATGTTGTGTACCTTCCATTCAAAATGAACTAAACTAACAAGTTCGTCAGTGAAGACGTCTTACTGGTAACGTTGATAGGCTTAGCACATATTTCTTATCAGGTGTTTCCGTGTAAAGAAATACAGACCGATAATCAAACTATTTGTGTTACTATTAAAATATGTGATGAACTTTAATTAATTGTTTTACTTTAGAGACTTTGTGAAATTAAAAGTTTTAATTAATACCTAGTATGTGTGAAAATCAACAGCATGGTAAATTGTTATCCTTCAAAAGTACCAACATATTTTATTCTGCCATTTTATAGCTTCAACACATATTTCATAAGCCGTGAACTACTAAACAGACATCCTGAAATGATCTCACTGATTCGTGTGCCCTCATGGTTAGCGTGCCGGGCTGCGGATCCGAAGGTTCACTTTCTCATACCCGACTATGGAGAATTATAGTAGTGTTATTTAATTGTGTTACTCTCCAGGCTGTGCTGACTGATTGCTCTTCCTCTGGTCATGTCCGGCACGGCCACGTAGTTAAGGCACTCGACTCGTAGTTCGAGGGTCGCGGGTTCGAATCCCCGTCACATCAAACATGCTTGCCTTTTCAGCTGTGGGGACGTTATCATGTGACGGTTAATCTCACTATTCGTTGGTAAAAGTATAGCCCAAGACTTGGCGGTGGGTGGTTTTGACTAGCTACCTTTCCTCTAGTCTTACACTGCTAATTTAGGGACAGCTAGCGCAGATAGCCCTCGTGTAGCTTTGCGCGAAATTCAAAACAGAGAAATAATCCTCTAGTCAACAGTTCTGTATATGACCTGGCTGTTTAGTCAATTTAGAGCACAAACATGTCCAGACTTAAACTGCTTAAAAGCATCAACATATGATAAACACTTAGTACGTATAATACACGACAAAAATAATAAAACGTTAGTATGTACAATATTTTTAATAATATAATAAACGGTGTTATATTTTCCAACTATCATATAAATACAGTGGTTTATAAATTGGATTTCAACGTTTTATCATGGTCTTTCAGAAATTTACAACTAGCTTTATTCAAATTGCGTTTTTACTCAAGATATGTCGCGCTGTTTATTTATTTTGTATTGAACTAACTAACATGTTTAAGCATAGCTCCGAGTTTTATTTACCTCTATTTTGAGGACAAATTCATTTCTAAGTTCGGCAACTTTCTTTTTCGAAATGCTATGAGCACGTGGCCGGATAAAAATCAAAGTTAAGTGAAAATTCATCACTGTTACTCACTTTTTTGACTAAAATATTTCAGGATCTTATGCTCATGCGCGTATTCAAGCACATGATTAAAATATCTGTTCTCGAGACGGAGTTAGCTCGTGAAGCTAAGCCCTGAACTCCGCCCTGAGGCGTATTGTAATACAAGAGACATATCGATCTAACGACGTACGACACGCAACTAGCCCTGAATAAGAAATTCTGATAAACCTAGAATATGTCGCGTATAGAAAGCTCTATATATACACAACATTAAAACAAGCAAATATTTCGCAAGACATATAAAGATATTACCGAATTGAAAATGCAGAGCACTTAATAAAAATTGTTTGAAAACGTGAGCAAACGATGTTTGGAAAAAGTAGATGTATTTAAAATATTGAAAACAAAAATAATTTTGATGAACTTTATTTCACTGCTATTTATATGAAGTTCAGTATTTATTCGTTATACAATTAAATATCATATCTCTACGATTCTCTATAGAATTATCTTATAACTCTGTTTTTATTAGAATAGAGATAATTTTAACAACTAACACTGTACACAGTTCCAAGTAGAAATGTTATAAAACTTTTATTCTTTCAATAAAACAGGTGTTTAAGAGCGTTTGATTTGTAATTCGAGGGTCGTGGGTTCGAATCCTCATCAGACCAAACATGTTCGGTCTTTCCTTCGCGGGGACGATATTATGTGCGGCCAATCCCACTATTCATTGGTAAAAGAGTAGCCCAAGAGTTGGCGGTGGGTGGTGATGACCAACTGCCTTCCCTCTAGTCTTACACTGCTAAATTAGGGACGGTTAGCGCAGATAGCCCTCGTGTAGCTTTGCGCTAAATTCAAAAACAAACAAATGCTCTTTCAAAAATAAATACATAATTTTCTGTAAACAAAAAACGAATATTGCAACATATCCTGATGTATCACTACGCCTATTATAGTTCAAGTATTATGTATCAGATGTTATACGCTATTAGACTAATATTTAAATCGTATACTATTCTGGTTAAGGCTTTCTGTAGTTAAGCCTAAGGGGCACAAGGAAATAGGTTTTGAGTGAAGACTTAGACAAAGAGTTTAAAAGTGTACTTAAACTTTTATCATATGTCTCTTTGTCTGACAGCCATAATGGGCCAATAAATATGATGCAAGGAAAACATTACTGGTCTCACAGTTCTGGATAGTACAAAACACATAGTATAAGGAAAATTAAGTCATGTTAAAAAACACATCATGAAACCCTCACGAGAAGAAGTATTTTTTAAACTTTCTACTATATTGTCAACAAAACCTAATACACGACCTCTAGATTAAACAGTACCGTTTTTATCCTGCCGTCCCTCTAGTCTCACACTGCTAAATTAGAGATGGCTTTCGCAGATAACCCTCGTGTAGCATTGCGTGAAATTCAAAACAAAGAAACCAATGGGCAAATGAGGTTGTCATCTAGGGCCCACTGAGTGATGTGCATATAATAATAATATATAATGAAATATCAAGTGTATAGTAATAATAAACAATATTTTAAAATATATTTTTCCTTTTTCATTTCTTTAATTTTTATTATCTTCGTACTTTACTAAGGGTACACCAGTGCCTGATGAACGCGGCACTGACGCTAAGACAGTTTTATAAGTGATGAATGTTCATAAACGCTTAGATATATATCTTTTGCAAAAAACATAACTCAACAGATTAAAACTTTAATTTCTATAAGTGCTCTCATTTAAGATTAACAGTCTGAACTGTGTGCTAAAGTGATAGGGTTGGTTATGTAGAGCGCCCTCTAACATTTTATGAAGGAATTACTTCCACAATTATTAGAAGTTCTTGTTGTTTGTAACTAAACACAAAGCTACATAAAGGAATATCAGTGCTCCGCTCACCAAGGGTATCGAAACTTGCTTTTTAGCATTATAAGTCCGGATGCATTCCGCTGGGCCACTGAAAGGGGCAATTAAAAGAAATGTTTGTTTGTTTTGAATTTCTCGCAAAGCTACTCGAGGGCTATCTGTGCCAGCCGTCCCTAATTTAGTAGTGTGAGACTAGAGGGAAGGCAGCTAGTCATCACCACCCACCGCCAACTCTTGAGCTACTCCTTTACTGACGAATAGTGAGATTGTTCGTAACATTATAACGCCCCCACGGCTGAAAGGGCAAGCATGTTTGGTGTGACTGAGATTCAAATCCGTGATCATTAGGTCACGAGTCGAACGTCTTAACCCACCTGGTTATCCTGGACCACCACAATTTAGAACTGGATGGCTTGTTGGTTAGGACGCTGGACTTGCGGGTCGCGAATTCAAGCCCTGTCACCAAGCATGCTACCAGAACCAGTCACCCTAGTGTAAAACTCTTGAATAATACAAAATACTCAAGCGGCTTACTGCAAACCTAGATAAAAATTAAAGTCGAATGAAGAAGAATTTGATAAACGACTAAGTGATAAAACAGAACCGTGACTTGTGTTTCTTACTTTAAAAAACATTCTTTAATTCAAATCACTAAATTAACATGGTGCTCGGGATATAAAGTTTAAGAGAATATAAAGACTCAGTTTCAAAACGTTATTGATAATTGCCAGTTACTAATAATAGCTTGAAACTGATTTGTTCTGCATTTTGGGGTAATCTATTAAGTGTATTTGTTGTGTTTTCTTAATTTCGCGCAAAGCTACACGAGCGTTATCTGCGCTAGCCGACCCTAATTTAGCAGTGTAAGACGAGAGGAAAGGCAGCTAGTCATCACCACCCACCACCAACTCTTGGGCTACTCTTTCACCAACGAATAGTGAAATTGACCGTCACATTATAACGCCCCCACGGCTGAAAAGGCGAGCATGTTTGGTGTGACAGAGATTCGAACCCGTGACCCTCAGGTTACGAGTCGAACACCTTAACCCACCTGGCCATCCCGTTCTGTGTATATGTTGTAAGAATGTAAGTTTGTTTTTTAATTTTTTTAATTTCTGGAACATTTTTCATTTTCGTGTATTTTTTTCACTGTTTTGTTTGTTGTTCAGTACAAAGCTACACAATGGGCTATCTGTACAATGCCCGCTACAGACTGACCCTGGGGAGCTTCTCTTTATTATAAATAGTGAATATTGCAAATGATGCTAAAATGTTAGAGTTGAAACCAAATATATAATAATTCACTGGTTAGCGTGGGTTGGAGGCTCTGTGAGATTGAATAGTTAAAGGTTCGCGTCTCAATGCCTCAACATATTCCACACTCTCACCTGTGGGTGCTTGACAATCAGTATCATTATTCTGTGGCAGCTGGTGTAACTATCTTCGCTCTGTTGAGAATTTCAAAATTAGGGATACATGTATCTGAAAAAATATAGGTCTCTAAGTTGGTCATATAACCAATTGTGTCGTGAAGTTTAAATATACTAATAGCAGAATAATATTAAAAAGAAAATGTTGAGTATATCACACGTAGAGCCATAAGAGCTGTCGCTGGAAGAATATAATAAACCTTAGACTTTTATAAATTAGATGAAACAGAAACAAACATAAGTTCAGCACGCCTAACCTCTCTAGCAGTAATGTTCGGAGACATTTGCGAATATCTTGTGGTTTTCATAGATGCAGAAATACAGTTTATAATCTAGCTAATCTATATCGCTTAACTTTTAATAAGTCACAAATAATTTGTATCCATGTAAATATTGCTGTCGTGTAATGGTTCAGTTAAATGTATGGTGCTACAATGGCTGTTATAGGTCTTTAATCCGCCATATTGACTGATATAGGCCTCCATATACACCCATGGATGTACCACATCAGCTGTTACGGATTTTTATTTATGCCTTTTTTTATCTAACTATAACGGTGTATGTATTCTTCTCAGCGTTAGTTATTCATCCGTCCACGTGTCCAATTATTTAAGGTCCGTTACGCTCGTATGTAACACATTCAAAGTGGCAACAAAATGATTACAATTGATTCATCACCATCTGTTGGCAGGTTAACCAACACGATCAATTATCACTTTATATTAAATGCGTGTAACGCTAATGATCGTTACACGAATAAAGGGATATTTCCCGTGAGGATTTGCTACTTCTACTACTAGGGCGCACCTTCATTTCATCGTGCGCAAGAGAGAGACATCTCAATGGACAGAACTGGCACGTGACAGCTCGTGCATTGTTAACTATAGCATTCGAGCGATGTCAGGTTGCAAATGTCCAAAGACCCCAGAATCTCGAATGATTGCATCTGTAAACAGAGCAGCACAAAAACGGAAAAGCCCTAAGGATTAACAAGTCAGTTAATCTTGCTTATCGTATAGGAGGAGTTCTGCATCGACAAGTGTAAGACAATTAGTGGACAGAACGGACATACTGAATATAAGCTCATTTTATGAGTTTCTTTCCGATAACTTATTCAACTTAAGTAGTTGAGATGCTATTATTAATCCTTATATTCAGAAGACATTAACAGTTGTAAAATGCTGTATAAGTATACTGATATGTAGTTTAAAACAGGAAGAACTGAGGCAAACAAAAACCAAGTTTCCCAAATATTTCATTTATTACTACCGTGGTTTGAAATTTATCTGAAACGTACACTTGTCTTGGTTCTGTAACTAAGGAATTTCACCAGGTACTTAAGATATAAAGCATTAATTGTACAAAAAGGAAGAAAACCAGACGTTTTTAAGTCCTGACCAATTCATCAGTCGACATGATGTTAAGAGACTAGAGTCCGCTACAGGTGTTATTAGAATTAACTAATTTAAGTTTGCTAGTTTATTTGTGCGTACTGCTGTTTTTTTATGCCCTTGTTAGTTTGTTTATTTATTATTAAACACAGAGCTACACTGTTTGTGCTCTGCCCAACACGGGTATTAAAACCCGTGTTTAAGTGTAGTAAAAACCCTCCCATTTGGTAGTTCAACCACTGGAAAGAAGGGGTCGTCTCTTTGTTGAAATAGGAAATATTTTAATGCAGTTTTTTTAGAGCTAAGACTTTTTGGCAACGTTTAGAAATAAGTCAACTGTACGAACTGATTATTGTATAAAGCTAATTTCAGTTTGTTTGTTTGTTTGATTAAATCTGTTAAATAATTCTCACAGCTCAAACTCTAATACTTTAATCGAATTAGTGAAAGTGATAAGAGTATAAAACATTGTTTGTTAAATTTCAAGTGTCTCCGTACAAAGAACGACTTGTAACTTAGCTTGTTTTGAATTTCGAGCTAAGCTACACGAGGGCTATCTGCACTAACCGTCAGTAATTTAGAAGTGAAAGACTAGAGTGCAGGCAGCTAATCATTACCACGAACTTTTAGGCTATTCTTTTACCAACGAATAGTGGGATTCACCCTTCCTTTATAACGCCCCCACGGCTTTTGAAAGAGCGAGCATGTTTGATGAAACGGGGATTTAAAGCCGTGATCCTCAGGTTACCAGTCGAGCACTCTAAGTACCTGGCCATGCAGGGCCAATGTCAGTTTAAAAATCGACATTAATTATAGTTATGGTTACTAGCTAAAATGCTTTTTTTTTTGTCACAGGTCAAAGAACAGTCTTTCCTCTTTCTAATTATGGAATCCTGTCGCAGCACATCTATTAGTGCGCAGCCATAGAAAATTAGTTCAATTCTTCAAATAATACAAGGAAATGGCACATAGGTCATTATCTGCTTTAAAAAAAATCGTGTGTATTTCTGTTATACTATGTTGTCCTTATTTGGTTAAAAAATGTAGTATTTGTATCAATTAATTTTGCATATTTTTAGTCGGTGTGATAACTAGATGCAAGTACACATTAGCAGTGTATCCTCAATTACCTGTGGGATTTCTTTTCCAATACGACAATGGGTAATTATGATGTGTTTTAAATACCACATAAAAACAACGATGTGAATAATTTATTGAATTAACGTTTGCAGTTAGTGTTTCAGAAGAACTGCTATAATTTTGTTCGCGTTTTTAACAAGAGGTTCACTTTAACGTAGCTTTTGAAACCTTGCGCCACACTCCAATTAAAGACTTCGCTGTCAACAAGCGTTTTTTTCTTGCAGTATTCAGTTAATTTTAAGAGTTAAAGTTTAAGTTGTTAATAAAACCAACCGTTTAATTCATGAACATTGTGTTATTCATCGATCTGCTTCCTGAGGGTGTTAAGGGAAACGTGAATGGAAATATATTGTTTTTGTCTACACAAGTCAAGAAACTTGTTATAAACATAATTCAAGCCTTCATACAATAATGATAACAAGATAACATAACATGCTTTTAGAAAACAAGATGACTGAAAGTCATTCTTAAATCACTTTCTAAATCTCACAGTTATTAAAGTTCAAAAAGAAATATAAATCTTATAGAAGGAATTCATATTTACGTTTAAAAGAAGAAATAAGTCAAGGCAATAATCATAGCAAACAATAACGATGGATTTGATAAACCATTAAAGTCGATTACATTTTTTAACCGAAAATAATCAGTAAATAAATTAATGTGTAGTTTTAAAATATTTGTTTGTTTTTGAATTTCGCGCAAAGCTACTCGAAAGCTATCTGTGCTAGCCGTCCCTAATTTAACAGTGTAAGACTAGAGGGAAGACAGCTGGTCATCGCTACCCACTGCCGACTCTTGGGCTACTCTTTTACCAACAAATAGTGGAATTGACCGTCACATTAGAACGCCCCCACGGCTAGGAGGGCAAGCATGTTTGGTGCGACTGAGATTCGAACCGGCGACCCTCGGATTACGAGTCGAACGCCTTAATACGCTTGGCCATGCCGGGCCTTTTTCAAATATACATGTAATGTTTTTATTTTAATAAAATGCTGGAACAGTTTACGTTCAAGATACCAAAACAACTGGGTTTATTGTATCAGTTACAATACATCCAGATAGATTGTGCCTATGTTACTAAACCAACAAAAATCCGTAATAATAGTTTTAAATAATTGGAATGTAATCAGTTGACAGAGAGTCAAACTGTCAGATAAACCGGAATAATATAAGTTCATTAGGTTTAAGCCCACTTCTGGTTAGAAACTAGAAATCTCACCACACGTCGTTCTCAGATCTTTATATGGAACACAATTTTCGTTATAGGCTGAACCCATTTTTAGATGTCTATTAATTAAAGTTAGCGTTCTTACAGACACTAGAACCGGTGAAATAAGTAACCAGTTTATATTAGAAAAACTTAAGAATATTCAAGGATTCAAAACTCAGAAACACAACTAGAAACTTAGAAACTAATCCACCTGAACTAGACAAATTTTAGAAACACAACACTAACCCACCAGAAATAGACAAATTTTAGAAACACAACACTAATCCACCTGAACTAGACAAATTTTAGAAACACAACACTAACCCACCAGAAATAGACAAATTTTAGAAACACAACACTAACCAACCTGAACAAGACAAATTTTAGAAACACAACACTAACCCACCAGAAATAGACAAATTTTAGAAACACAACACTAACCCACCAGAAATAGACAAATTTTAGAAACACAACACTAACCCACCTGAACTAGACAAATTTTAGAAACACAACACTAACCAACCTGAAATAGACAAATTTTAGAAACACAACACTAACCCACCTGAAATAGACAAATTATAGAAACACAACACTAACCCACCTGAACTAGACAAACTTTAGAAACACAACACTAACCCACCTGAACTAGACAAATTATAGAAACACAACACTAACCCACCTGAACTAGACAAATTTTAGAAACACAACACCAACCAACCTGACGACAAATTTTAGAAACACAACACTAACCCACCTGAACTAGACAAATTATAGAAACACAACACTAACCCACCTGAACTAGACAAATTTTAGAAACAAACACTAACCCACCTGAACTAGATAAATTTTAGAAACACAACACTAACCAACCTGAAATAGACAAATTTTAGAAACACAACACTAACCCACCAGAAATAGACAAATTTTAGAAACATAACACTAACACACCTGAACTAGACAAATTTTAGAAACATAACACTAACTAACCTGAAGAAGACAAATTTTAGAAACACAACACTAACCCACCTGACCTAGACAAATTTTAGAAACACAACACTAACCCACCAGAAATAGACACATTTTAGAAACATAACACTAACCAACCTGAAATAGACACATTTTAGAAACATAACACTAACCCACCTGAAAGAGACAAATTTTAGAAACACAACACTAACCAACCTGAACAAGACAAATTTTAGGAACACAACACTAACCCACCTGAACTAGACAAATTTTAGAAACACAACACTAACCAACCTGAACTAGACAAATTTTAGAAACACAACACTAACCAACCTGAACTAGACAAATTTCAGAAACACAACACTAACCCACCCACCTGAACTTTTAGACAAATTTTTTTAGAAACACAACACTAACCCACCTGGAATGGACACATTTTAGAAACATAACACTAACCAGAACCTGGAATGGACACATTTTAGAAACATAACACTAACCCACCTGAAATAGACAAATTTTAGAAACACAACACTAACCAACCTGAACAAGACAAATTTTAGAAACACAACACTAACCCACCTGAACTAGACAAATTTTAGAAACATAACACTAACTAACCTGAAGAAGACAAATTTTAGAAACACAACACTAACCCACCTGACCTAAATAAATTTTAGAAACACAACACTAACCCACCAGAAATAGACAAATTTTAGAAACACAACACTAACCCACCAGAAATAGACAAATTTTAGAAACACAACACTAACCAACCTGAAATAGACAAATTTTAGAAACACAACACTAACTAACCTGAACTAGACAAATTTTAGAAACACAACACTAACCCACCTGACCTAGACAAATTTTAGAAACACAACACTAACCAACCTGAAATAGACAAATTTTAGAAACACAACACCAACCAACCTGAACTAGACAAATTTTAGAAACATAACACGAACCCACCTGAACTAGAAATCTCCATGTTGTTAATTCATTTGATTTATTTTCGTATTTTCATAAAGTCTTTGTCAGACTTTCAAAATCAAAGTTTAAAATGTGTAACTAATTCTATCTCGAGAAGAGAAAAAAACTTCTATTTGAGTAAGCAAAAGAAAATGTCAGTGAAACGGTCATTTCATTTTATAATTCTTTGCATTCTCAAGTTATTTATCGAATTTCACCGTAAACTACAGCAACATCTCTGTTGTCACATGAAACGTGAGTTTGCGTTTCATCTGAGGCTGTGATAACACAAGAATTGCCTTAACTTGAAACTTTCCCGCAATAAAAGCAATTATGAAAACTAATTTCTTCTGTAACTATGTTGCTATATTGACAGAAGTGTTTCAACTGAATAGGACCAATCGTGGAACGTATTCCCACAGTAAAACTAAATATAAATTTCACACACGCTTGTTAACAAAATTATACGTATGAACGGTACGTTTAGAGAGCAAGTATCGACTGACTGACAGACCCTCACTGAAGCCACGTGTGTTGCATTATAATCGTTCAGATCGTCTTGCGTCAAACATTACCTCAATGAATCATATTTAAAGTTTGTTCTTAATGTCTGTATCATATAAAGTTATTATGAAATATTAACGTTGATGTAATTAGTGGCTGATCATTCGGGTAATTAAAACCACAGCAAATATATATACAGTATACCGGTATACACTTCTTCCATTATATTAATGGAGATTCCCTTGTTAAGTATCCCTAATAGGATCTCTGATTGACAGTGGTTACCCAGAAAACAGTGGATATTATAATACAGCAAAAATATTTCGTTTTTAATATAGAAATAACGAGGCAATTTTGTACTTACGTCATATGTTTTCCCAAAACTCGTCCCTTCTTATAATATTAAAGCAATTATGTTTCTAATTATTGTATATTAGCTGTAATTTAAGACTGGAATAGAATGTCCATAATTGATGAATCAGTCATTCGTATAAGTAACAACACGTGGTCAGCCTAGACTTTCTCGGGTTTCTCACTGGTCTGTTGGACCTAAGTGATTGCCTCATTGATTTACGAGGTTAAAATTCGACAAACTGATTTTTCCAACCAGTTTTGTCTGCTTATACTTGGTTAATCAGAGCAGTTCGCTTTTTTCAAAAAGTCTCATTCACCTGATCTTCAAAATGACCAACATGACTTGAGCTATAGTCTTTTTTTCTTTTTTAAAAAGTCTCATTCACCTAATCTTCAAAATGACCAACATGACTTGAGCTATAGTCTTTTTCTTTTTTAAAAAGTCTCATTCACCTGATCTTCAAAATGATCAACATGACTTGAGCTATAGTCTTTTTTTTCTTTTTTAAAAAGTCTCATTCACCTAATCTTCAAAATGACCAACATAACTTGAGCTATAGTCTTTTTCTTTTTAAAAAGTCTCATTCACCTGATCTTCAAAATGATCAACATGACTTGAGCTATAGTCTTTTTTTTCTTTTTTAAAAAGTCTCATTCACCTGATCTTCAAAATGATCAACATGACTTGAGCTATAGTCTTTTTTTCTTTTTTAAAAGTCTCATTCACCTAATCTTCAAAATGATCAACATGACTTGAGCTACAGTCTTTTTTTTCTTTTTTAAAAAGTCTCATTCGCCTGATCTTCAAAATGATCAACATGACTTGAGCTATAGTCTTTTTTTCTTTTTTAAAAAGTCTCATTCACCTAATCTTCAAAATGATCAACATGACTTGAGCTATAGTCTTTTTTCTTTTTTAAAAAGTCTCATTCACCTAATCTTCAAAATGACCAACATGACTTGAGCTATAGTCTTTTTTTTTTTTTAAAAAGTCTCATTCACCTGATCTTCAAAATGACCAACATGACTTGAACTATAGTCTTTTTTTCTTTTTTAAAAAGTCTCATTCACCTGATCTTCAAAATGACCAACATGACTTGAGCTATAGTCTTTTTTTCTTTTAAAAAGTCTCATTCACCTGATCTTCAAAATGACCAACATGACTTGAGCTATAGTCTTTTTTTCTTTTAAAAAGTCTCATTCACCTGATCTTCAAAATGATCAACATGACTTGAACTATAGTCTTTTTTTTTTTTAAAAGTATCATTCACCTGATCTTCAAAATGACCAACATGACTTGAGCTATAGTCTTTTTTTCTTTTAAAAAGTCTCATTCACCTGATCTTCAAAATGACCAACATGACTTGAGCTATAGTCTTTTTTTCTTTTAAAAAGTCTCATTCACCTGATCTTCAAAATGATCAACATGACTTGAACTATAGTCTTTTTTTCTTTTTTAAAAAGTCTCATTCACCTGATCTTCAAAATGACCAACATGACTTGAACTATAGTCTTTTTTTCTTTTTTAAAAAGTCTCATTCACCTGATCTTCAAAATGATCAACATGACTTGAACTATAGTCTTTTTTTCTTTTTTAAAAAGTCTCATTCACCTGATCTTCAAAATGACCAACATGACTTGAGCTATAGTCTTTTTTTCTTTTAAAAAGTCTCATTCACCTGATCTTCAAAATGATCAACATGACTTGAGTTGTAGAGTTTCCTCCTTTTTTATTTCACATCACTTGTTTTCTTCTTCTTTGTCTAAGACTATCACTGTTGAATCGTTTATTTAAACTCACATTTGAATTTCCTTTAGTTTTAGGTTATTTATATAATTATTTTCTTTCATTTTACTTTAAGTACTGTTGTTTTTTTCATCATTCTAAACTTTATCTGGGGATCAAGTTTGATTGTAAAACTAAAGTCTATGAGCCACATCTTTCTAACTAGATTTTTTGTTTCTGTTTGTTTGCACTGAATTATGTGTGAAAATATGTCCAAGACAGAAATACCACAGTCACACCTTACTATCGTATAAAAGGTTTCTCTTCTGTTGTCTATCACCATACAGTGAATGTTGAAGTTTTTGTCATTATGATTATACGGAGGCTGAGCTCGTTTTGAAGCCTCATCATGTCGTTACAGTCAATATCTTCACGTCCAGTCTTGTTCTGCCTGATGACCGTCTATCATGACAATAATGCTGCAGTATAAATTCCATTGTAAATGGGAGGTTACGTAACAAGGCTGTAACGTTCAAAGTCCCAATTAGCCATTTCGTGAACGAGGACAACTTTCTCTCAACATCTGTTTTCACAATTTGATTGCACAGAAATCCATAGACGACTCGACCAGTACGTTTTTGTATGCCACTCCATAAAGTCCAGTTTCATTTTCCCGCTGTTTGAGGTATGCAATGTTGGAGAAAGTTGCGGATGCATGACTTGTGTCGCTTTTAACGTACATAAATCCTTGGTGAATGCATGGCTTTGAATCCTTGTTCGCGAATCGTTACCTGTCATAAAACAGATTACAAAGAATAGTTCCGTCTCTTTAATTCTAAATCCCAAATCTGAACTGAGTGTAAGAATTACGCGAATGTTAGTTAAAGATAAAAATATAGGACAGTATTAGAAGTCCAAACATTCATTATAACCTAATTTGTTACAATCAATGAGCCAACCATAGTTCTCAGGATCTGAGCGATAGACACACCCAGGTTTATTTTATTTTCCACACTATTCATGCATACACTGTAAATTAAACTGGGACTCAGTCCCCCGTGGTGGACATAACAAATAGCCTAATGTGGCTTTTTTATAAAATGAACTAGAGGAAGAAAAGAAAACAAGTAAACTTATTTGCCTTAAAATAATTTTAATTGTCAGAGGTGCGCAGGATGAAAGGTAGACTTGGTTATTTATCAGACTAACCATCTACTGTTCTACATGCACAAATATACACATACTGAGTAGGTACAGGAAAACAGTATGGTGTAAGGTGTTGTCTAGTTCATAAATGGATAGGTACAGGAAAACAGTATGGTGTAAGGTGTTGTCCAGTTTGTAAATGGATAGACACAGGAAAACAGTATGGTGTAAGGTGTTGTCTAGTTTATAAATGGATAGATACAGAAAAACATATGTAGTAAGGTGTTGTCTAGTTCATAAATGTATAAACACAGGAAAACAGTATGGTGTAAGGTGTTGTCCAGTTTATAAATGGATAGACACAGGAAAACAGTATGGTGTAAGGTGTTGTCCAGTTTATAAATGGATAGACACAAGAAAACAGTATGGTGTAAGGTGTTGTCTAGTTCATAAATGGATAGACACAGGAAAACAGTATGGTGTAAGGTGTTGTCTAGTTCATAAATGGATAGACACAGGAAAACAGTATGGTGTAAGGTGTTGTCTAGTTCATAAATGGATAGACACAGGAAAACAGTATGTAGTAAGGTGTTGTCTAGTTTATAAATGGATAGATACAGAAAAACATATGTAGTAAGGTGTTGTCTAGTTCATAAATATATAAACACAGGAAAACAGTATGGTGTAAGGTGTTGTCCAGTTCATAAATGGATAGGTACAGGAAAACAGTATGTAGTAAGGTGTTGTCCAGTTTATAAATGGATAGGTACAGAAAAACAGTATGTAGTAAGGTGTTGTCCAGTTCATAAATGGATAGATACAGAAAAACAGTATGTAGTAAGGTGTTGTCTAGTTTATAAATGGATAGATACAGAAAAACAGTATGTAGTAAGGTGTTGTCTAGCTCATAAATGGATAGAACAGGAAAATAATATGGAATTTTGTGTTGTCATTTTAACAAAACCGTTGTGTATTTAAAATTGTACTACACGGTCATGCCCTCCGACACCTTTATTAATGCGCATAGTACACCCAGAGTAAAAAAATAATTGTAGATAATAACAAATGAAACATTTTAAACCGAATGTTACCAAAATCTTTCCTGCATAATATAAATTATAAACATAAATGGACATGAGTTAAGCATTTGAAGATTAATACGTAATGGTGGTGAACGCTCAAAAGCTGTTTCCAAAATTCAGCCAAATTTGACAAATGTCAGTATTGGTTTGTATGTCAGAACGATTGGTATGGATATTAATTCTTTTACTAATTCATACATAATCTTAGAGCATTCTGCACGTTCTAGTGACGTCATCCATACACCAGAACCATGGTAAATTCTTCATTAGCTAGTACTGTGCCACTGTTTATATAATTTAGAAGTAGCCCCAGCATAATGTTTGTGTTATACTCTTAGTAAGAGAGAGTGGGGCGTTACTTTAACACTACTCTTTATAATTTTGGAACCTTCAAAAGTGTAACGACTTCCCAGACTTGTGTAATAACTGTTGCTGTGTTCAGATTTCAATCTTTTCTGGCATAATTCCATATACATGGATCAGGTGAATTGAATTTTTTTTTTTAATTCCGCGCAAAGCTGCAAGAGGGCTATCTGCGCTACCGAACCCAAATTTAGCAATGCAAGACTAGAGAGAAGGCATCCAATCATCACCACCCATCACCGACTCTTGGGATACTCTTTTACCAACGAATAGTGGACGGAGATTCGAACCCGCGACTCTCGGATTACGAGTCGAGTGCCTCATCCACCTGGCCGTGTTAGGTCAGGTGAGTTGATAACTAGTATTGTTATGTATGCATTTTGATAATTTGTGGTTTGGGATGTTTCACTTCTTGGCCCGGCATGGCCTAGCGCGTAAGGCGTGCGACTCGTAATCCGAGGATCGCGGGTTGGCGCCCGCGTCGCGCTAAACATGCTCGCCCTCCCAGCCGTGGGGGGTGTATAATATGACGGTCAATCCCACTATTCGTTGGTAAAGAGTAGCCCAAGAGTTGGCGGTGGGTGGTGATGACTAGCTGCCTTCCCTCTAGTCTTACACTGCTAAATTAGGGACGGCTAGCACAGATAGCCCTCGAGTAGCTTTGTGCAAAATTTCCAAACAAACAAACAAATTCACTTCTTAGTGTCTACGGCTTTGTCACTCATTGAAGTATGAGACATTAATATCATTTATAAAGGATATAGCCGCGAAGATAACCTGCCCTCTCCATATAATTCTAAAGTACTAGCACTTATTTATCCTTTACCATTTGTGAATTATTAAATACGCAATAGATTTCTGAGGGCCTTGTGGTTAAGTATAGGAACAGCAATCTCCGGGTCGTTAGTTCGAATTTCGTCACTGATCATGCTAGCCCTTTCTGCCGTTGGGGGGCGTTATGCAGAAACGAACAATTCCACTTTTTTTTTTAGAAGTGGTATTCACTATAGTCTAGGAAAGGCTGGCGCATTTAGACCATGTAGCTTTGCGCGAAATTCAACAAGCAAATGAACAATGTCTTTTTTGAGTCATCATTTGTGTAATTTGTGTAGGTTTAACTGGTTTTAATAGTCTGTTTCATCGTCCTATTTTTTAAATAAGTAAAAACCTGGCTACAACAAGAAATCTTCAACTAAATTACTAGCTTTTGGCATAAATCTGAAACACTTTTTTGAAATGAACTTGAAACGCAACAATAATATCTGTATTTTCATCTCATAACTACTATACAATCTGATGGAAATTAGTGGTGCACATGAGTTTCGTTTCAATACACACACACACACAGAAGTAGGAAGCAATTTAGAAGTGTGGAACCCTAAAGTTCATGTGAGCGAGCGAAACGAGGGAATGTGCGCCACAAGCGTACTCATAACGGATCCAGGACGGATCTTAGAGCTCCGGATGCTCTTGGATTCTGTATTAAATGTTATTAATTTTTCTGCCTTTCCCGAAAGTAAATTTCCTAATTTTGATGTATTTTAACCTGTTAACTGCCAAGTATTTCAGCTGCTACAATACAACTCTAATGCTTCCTTATTTTGTAATTTTTTTCATGACACTATTTTGGATCGAAAGTGAAACAATTTGTAAGTAGGTCAAATTTTGTATGGTGCTGACATCTAGCGTTGAAGTTAGGTACTATTGAGAACGAATTAATTCGTCCGTGGCACTGTGTTACCGATCGGCTTCGACGATTTATCTCGTCTACGATATTGAACAGGTCAACTGGGGAAATTGAAAAGTGTCTCTGTGTGAAGGGGCTTTCTCTACACCATTGATAAATGTGACAATATATTTAGTTCTGTTAGCTTAATATTGTACGTGTGATAAAGTTTCTCGCTAACTATTTGAATATGTAAACTCTTAATCATTTCGTAACTAGTCTTACCTACATTAGCGTTTCTCAAATTTATGCTATTAAGGTTCATAAATGAGGCTTTGGTCTATCTTTTATAGAGAACTCGAACAATAGCCTTCAAACTCGACTAATCTGATTTCTAGTGTAGAAACTACCACACCTTTTAATAGGATTACATTTTTGTCAATTTACATGTAGTAGTTATTGTTGTTTTTACTGAGTAAGCTATCAGAAAATTACGTTAGCCAACTTTTAGCTGTGTTTCAAAAACAGGCCTCGAATATACCTTCCAGGGCCTACTCGCATTTTGTTAGATCAACAGAGGTATGATGTGACATTTATTAAATATCCCACATCACTGTTTGAGTTTTTAATTTCGCGCAAAACTACACGAGGGATATCTGCTATAGCTGTCCCTAATTTAGCAGTTTAAGACTAGAGAGAAGATAGCTAGTCATCACAAACCACCGCCAACTCTTAGGCTGCTCTTTTACCAACGAATAGTAGGATTGATCGTAACATTATAACGCAATCATGGCTAAAAGGACGAACATGTTTAGTGCAACAGAGATTCGAGCCCGCGACCCTCAGATATACAAGTCGAGCGCCTTAATTCATCTGGCCATGCCGGGCCAAGCTAGCCACATCGTTGTATTTAGCGTAGTGTTTATATACGTATGAATATTTGCAATAGTAATGGTATTTAATATTTGGAAATCATATACCAGTAGAGTCTTAGTAAAGTTACAGACACACATACAGTTTATTGTATCAAATGTTTAGAAAAACGTGATAGAAAAGTCGGTGAGATCCATTTGTATTTCTGTGATTTATAATGAAAATGTAATCACGAATTTTATAATTGGAATATAATTACGTCACGTAAGCTTTTAGCTTCATTTTCTCTGTTAGTTAAATCAACACACATAATGCTTCAGCAATAATCCCAGCTGTAAATATTTTTATTACAGGACAATAATTTAATGTAAATTGTAACGTCTTTTATCACATTGTTCGTCAAAAAGTTATGTTTCTTGGAGTAGCCAACATATTGCGCTATAATAATGATGCCCTGTGGCTGTGAAAAATAGATAGAGTGAGGGCAAGAAGAAATGGACAATAAACACATACCAGGTTTTACCTCTCGTTGATTTGACATCTGAATATAATTTAAAAATTCTAATCTGAGATTCGCGGGCTCGCGCCCGAGTCGCGCCAAACATGCTCGCCCTCCCAGCCGTGGGGGCGTTATAATGTGACGGTCAATCCCACTTTTCGTTGGTAAAAGAGTAGCCCAAGAGTTGGCGGTGGGTGGTGATGACTAGCTGCCTTCCCTCTAGTCTTACACTGCTAAATTAGGGACGGCTAGCACAGATAGCCCTCGAGTAGCTTTGTGCGAAATTCCAAAACAAACAAACAAACAAACAAACAAACAATAAAATAATGGTAGATAAAAACTTTGAGACTGGTTTTCAAAATTAAAAATCAAACACGTTGGAGTAAAAACCACAAATTTCATAAAATACGGGGTTAAAAAAGCTAGTCAGACTGAAGACAATGGAAAAAAAACTTTTGTGAGAGGTAACAATACGTTACATGAATATGTATATTTCTTAGCTAACCTGAGGGCGTCTATATTGGAAGAAGTAACCACAAGCACGTGTTACTGGAACGAACGTAGCTGGGAGAGAGAGTAACATAACGTAGCTGGGAGAGAGAGTAACATAACGAAGCTGGGTGAGAGAGTAGCATACGGCGTTTCTCAAAATAAAGAAAACTCACATCAATGACATATTGTGTAATTGACACAATATGGCGTTAAAATGTACGCCACCTAGTTACGTTTATAAACAAATCTAGAAACAATGGACTCGTTATGGTCAAGTGCTTGACTTGCAGTCTGAGGGTCCCTGGTTTGAATCTCCGTTCCACCAAACATGCTGGACCTATTAGCCATGGAGATGTTATAATGTGACAGTCAATCGTTGATAAGAGTAGTCCATGAGTTAGCAGTTGGTGACAATGACTAGCTGTCTTCTCTCTAATCTTTCACTGCTAAATTAAGGACGGCTAGCGCAGATAGCCCTCGAGTAGCTTTGCGTTAAATTCAAACAAAACCAAACAAATATTTAAGGATTAGAGACATGTGACTCAGAAGCACGTTGTAACCATACAAATCGGGTTTGTCGATACAAGTGTTCAGAAGAACGTTGGTTTTCTTTTGTTGTTGTTGTTTTTTTAATAACAAAAGGCCCACAGAAAATTTCGAAAGGATATAGAAGTCCGATTTTGCGTGACGTGATATCTCAAGTGTAATTTGTATACTTGATCAGAGGCTTTTAATTTGTTCTTATAAGAGAGTCTCAGGGTATTGCTGGTATAGACTATATTAACTAAAACTTTTCTTATAAGTTTCACTCACAGGTAAGTATACCTCGGATTCATATGTATCTCAATGAAGGATCTATTGTACAAAAATATACTAGATAACAAGTACACGTATATATATATATATATATATTACACACACATGCACACGCATCTTCATAAAGATAACGCAACAGTTATGTTACTTCTAACGGGTAAAAGAAAGAATTGAACACAACAGTTACCTTTTAACATGTAAAAAACAAGAATTATTAAGAGTTATGTTACTTTTGTTTTCTAAAGGCGGCTGGTATAGGTATTACAACTTTAATTAAAATAAAGTTCAGAACAACGTTTTACCTTCTTAGGTCATCTTTAGGTTAACAAAGAGCGTTCCTGAAGATGAGCTAAGAAAGTCGAAACGTTGTTCTGTACTTTACGTTAAGTAACATTTTAATATCTATATCAGCCGTCTTTAGAAAACGTTTCTCAGTTCAAGAGGGTTTCTCATCATGAATTATGTTACTTTGAACATGTAAAAAAAGAATGTAACAAAACTTCGAACATAAAGGGAAGAGAATATAACACATTAATTATGTCACTTTGAACACATAAAGAAAAGGACAGTAACACATTAATTGTGTTACTTTGAATACATAAAGGAAAGGACAGTAACACATTAATTATGTTACTTTGAACACATAAAGGAAAGGACAGTAACACATTAATTATGTTACTTTGAACACATAAAGGAAAGGACAGTAACACATTAATTATGTTACTTTGAACACATAAAGGAAAGGACAGTAATACAATAATTATGTTACTTTGAACATATAAAACGAGCACAGTGTAACAAAACAACATCTTCTTAGCTTGAATGGAATAAACGAGACCATAAATACAAAGCGTCAGACACAAAGATAAAAACAACTGGGAAACAGCGGACAATATGAAGAGGGTAAAATGTGTTTATGTTATTTTGAATTAAGCACAAAGCTACTCAATGGGCTATCTGTGCTCTGCCCACCACGGGTATCGAAACCTGGTTTTTAGCATTGTAAGTCCGCAGACATACCGCTGAGCCACTGGGGGGCATGTGTTTATGTAAGGGAAGAGTTTATCGAAGAAATGTTGTCTTATAATCAGGATTTTATTCATGAAAACTTTTATATGGGAATAAATAAACAATAAAACAGCAAAAAGTGAAATTCCTGAGAATATGAATTTTCAACTTCAAAGTGTATTATGTTTACCAAGATAAAAGTTTACCTCTTAATAACTTCCCCCCCCCCCAAACAATGAACAAAGGGGAATTAAAATAAATAATTGTAATTATAAATGTCTGGTATTTTTTAATTTAAAGTTTGTTTCTTGTTTGTCACAAAAAAGTAGATGATTGTCTTGTAAAAACAAAAGTTACTATTTCCTAAATGAATATATTGTTTCTCTGTCACATCTCATGAATACTGACAATTCGTTTTAATGATATATGATAAGCAAGAATATTTGAACTGAAACAAATGAAGGAACAGAAAATAGATTAACGTCGGTGAACTCTAGGCCCGGCATGGCCAGGTGGTTAAGGCACGGAACTCGTAATTTGAGGGTCGTGATTCTAAACATAAAGTTTGGTTTCTTTTGAATTTCTCGCAAAGATGCTCGAGGGCTATCTGCGCTAGCCATCCCTAATAGAGCAGTGTAAGACTAGAGGGAAGGCAGCTAGTCATCACCACCCACCGCCAACTCTTGGGCTATTCTTTTACTAACGAATAGTGGGACCGACTGTTACATTATAACGCCCCCACGGCTGAAATGGCGAGCATGTTTGGTGTGGCTGGGATTCAAACCCGCGACCTTCCGATTACGAGTCGAGTGCTTTAACCACCTGGCCATACTGGGCATAACTCGGTCAACCTTGGATAGAAATCAACAAAAACTGGGCATCTCTCTTGAAAGCATTAAAATAGTCGATACGAGACACAACTGGAAGAGATCCTCAAGACGAACGTATAGCGCATTAGACTTCAACAAAGAATACTCAGAATCGAATCCCCGTCAGTGACAAAATAGAAATATTCCTTTTCCGAAACTTTAATGAACACTTCGGCCTAGCAGCCGAAACCGAGAATGAAAACTTAACTTCTTGTTATAGAAAAATAGTTGTTTATTAATAATTAGATTCGGGTGACCGTATCGGCTAGAACGATGGCAAACGATGATGTAGACCTTTATTGTAACCCTAGTTTTGAAGTGTTTTATTCGTAAGCCGTCTCAATAAACTCATTATTAAAAAAAATGTAGGAATATTTAAAGCTAATGAACAGACATATAATGTTCTCGATTCGACAGAAAACTGATAAGAGTTAATATACATGAATTATACTCACCTAGGTATAGTGAAATACAATCAAACTTAACTAAACACTTTCCAAATAACAGTAAGTGTTACACACTCTATTGTATCGATTAACGTCTTTAAGAATGAGCTTCGTGTATTAAAACAGAAACATTTCGACGCAAATACCAGAGTAGAGATACGTGTTTTTGCATTTGCTTTTGGGTTCATGCCATAACTAGTTTAGCTAATTTTCATTAAGCAGTATGCCACATTCCCTTTCTTGGAAAAAACATTACAATATTTGTTATCTCTTTATTTTATAGCAAAGCTGCACTGAGCTGTCTGCTGTGTCCATCTCGAGGAATCGATCTCCGGATTATAGCGTTGCAAATCCGTGGGCTTATCACTGTCCCACCACGGAACACATCAGAATATTTCCGAAAGACTCGGAAAACTCGTACATTAGAGATTTTAGGAGAGCAACGAGTTTAGAAGTGACACCACAATCTAGTTTAAATCAATGGCCTCACAATCATCCGCACAAAGCAGGCTATGATTGCGAAAGAGGATCCTTCAGTCACACAGAAACTAATGCGATGAAGCTATCTCAACTTTTCTGATACTCTAAACAAGGTAGTAATGAAGAATGTGTCAATAATGACATCTGAATAGCCATACGTTCTGGATTCTGATCATAATATAAAATTTACAGATATTTTCATGAGTAAAATGGCTAAAGACACTGGAACCGCAGCTGTACCATGCGTTTGCATTCCTGTCATGGCCCAGCATGGCCAAGCGTGTTAAGGCGTGCGACTCGTAATCTGAGGGTCGCGGGTTCGCATCCCCGTCGCGCCAAACATGCTCGCCCTTTCAGCCGTGGGGACGTTATAATGTGATGGTCAATCCCACTATTCGTTGGTAAAAGAGTAGCCCAAGAGTTGGCGGTGGGTGGTGATGACTAGCTGCCTTTCCTCTAGTCTTACACTACTAAATTAGGGACGGGTAGCACAGATAGCCCTGGAGTAGCTTTGTGCGAAATTCAAAAACAAACAAACAAACAAACAAACAAGCATTCTTGTCATGTTTTCTGAGAAAGCTCTCATAAACTTATCGTGCTTTTTGTCTGTTTAAACGTGAGATTAGAAACTAACGCCAAGTACAGTGGAAGGTCTGTAAAAAGTTTGGCAAGACGTGTGGTCTGCGATTGTTCACACTATCCTTGACAGTAGCTCGTTAAAATAAAAATTGTCGCATCGAATAATAGCTTGTAAACGTGGTCATTAGACTAACATGTTCGATGACAGAGAAACTAGTTCTAAAGACAATACATAATATAAAATATCGTTACTATGAAGTGCGGATAACCCTGAAACAATAACACATACACATTGTAAATAAACTTCTGGTTACTGGGAGCAACAAAACTAGACGTGTTTAGTTTTGTTTCTATTTAAAATTCTAAAGACAGTTTTATTAAGCCCTAAAAACTGCCTTCATTACTTTTACGACTTTCATAAGCTGTGAAGATAAATTTATCTTAGTTGAAAAACAACGTTTCTTTTCCAATGCACAAACTGACACAAACATTAGCAGACATCTGTGGATAAGAAAAACGACTTTCCTTTATCTCTACGATACATCTTGTTATCTTCTAGATAAGGTTTCATGCATTTCAGAAATGAGTTTACTTTTCGGTTTTCTATGAGATAGACTTTCTTAAATCATAAGCCAGATAAGTGAACAATTCCTTCAGAGACAAAGCAGCCAGTGGATATCAACCTTAAAGATTTATAGAACGTACCTAAGTTGACGTGTTTTATACGTTCCGATTATATTTTAGATGAAACAAAATTCGTAAAGCAATTTAACTGCTCTCTATTGAAAAAGCTTGTTTTTAGTACGTGAGTTTTTACAATAGTTATTCTGACCCGTCTTACTCCGCTACCAATATATTTCAAGCTTTACTAAACTTAAAATATCACGTTTGGTACATAATGTGAATAAAATAGAAAGATTATTTTATCTATTTTTCCGACGCAATTAGATGCATAGATCATGACAATAAAAGAAAGATTTTTATTTGTTTTTGGACGTAATTCGACATACAGATCATAACAATAAAAGGCAGATTTTTGTTTGGTTTTTGGACGTAATTAGACGCATAGATAATAACAACAAAAGGCAGATTTTTTTTTATGTAATTAGATATGGACCATAACAATAATACGTTGACCTGATAACTAATAAAAAATCAAAAATAGTAAATGGAAGTTATGGTATGCCAAACATTACCTGAACTTTACTGATGAGTACGTGTTATCCTAATTTACACCATATAGTCAAAGGTGGCGCTAATAATTACCCGATATAGTTAATTATTTCCTTATTAAGTTATAGAGTAATTATGTTGACGTTAGCTTATGCTGATTTACTATTTAAAACAACAACAACAACTAAATATTCAAGATACTTGTGTCAACACAAATAAAAACTCAACTGATGAACATCTTAAAACTCTGTTTGATCGTGTGTTTGTTCTTGAATATTCGCATGAGAAAAATCAAAAACTGTCACTACTAGCTGTTACTAAGTTTCAATTGATAAAGTAGGTGAACAGCAAGTATCCAACAGTTCTTGGGTTAGTCTAATCTGACCAAACAGTAGATATTGACTGTCAGTCTTACAAGGTACACGAGCCTAACCTAGGTGGACTAAGCAGATAACCTTATGTGGCTCTGCTATATGAACTCACACAGAAGACTAAAGCGGTGAGTACCATTTGTTTTTTCTACAGCAAACAGACGGGAAATGTTGAGCCGCGAATACACTGTCCGGTACATTAACCATTGGACCACGCACGATTGGTTTTCAAATGATAATTCTTGTCCATTTAGTGTCCCTGATCACTCGTGCTCTCGAGGCCACTGGAGAAGAAACTGTCAGATGTTCTCTTTCGATCCCCAGTTTGTTGTGTGAAGGCACCATCAGGTATTGAATTTAAAGTGGTGTGAAGACATCATCAGGTATTGAATTTGAAGTGGTGTGAAGACACCATCAGGTATTGAATTTAAAGTGGTGTGAAGACACCATCAGGTATTGAATTTAAAGTGATGTGAAGACACCATCAGGTATTGAATTTAAAGTGGTGTGAAGACACCATCAGGTATTGAATTTAAAGTGATGTGAAAACACCATCAGGTATTGAATTTAAAGTGATGTGAAGACACCAACAGGTATTGAATTTAAAGTGATGTGAAGACACCATCAGGTATTGAATTTAAAGTGGTGTGAAGACACCATCAGATATTGAATTTAAAGTGGTGTGAAGACACCATCAGGTATTGAATTTAAAGTGGTGTGAAGGCACCATCAAATATTGAATTTAAAGTGGTGTGAAGACACCATCAGGAAATTTAAAGTGGTGTGAAGGCACCATCAAATTTAAAGTGGTGTGAAGGCACCATCAAATTTTGAATTTAAAGTGGTGTGAAGACACCATCAGGTATTGAATTTAAAGTATTATGAAGACACCATCAGGTATTGAATTGAAAGTGGTGTGAAGGCACCATCAAATATTGAATTTAAAGTGGTGTGAAGACACCATCAGGTATTGAATTTAAAGTGGTGTGAAGACATCATCAAGTATTGAATTTAAAGTGGTGTGAAGACACCATCAGATATTGAATTTAAAGTGGTATGAAGACACCATCAGGTATTGAATTTAAAGTGATGTGAAGACACCATCAGGTATTGAATTTAAAGTGGTGTGAAGACACCATCAGGTATTGAATTTAAAGTGATGTGAAGACACCAACAGGTATTGAATTTAAAGTGATTTGAAAACACCATCAGGTATTGAATTTAAAGTGATGTGAAGACACCAACAGGTATTGAATTTAAAGTGATGTGAAGGCACCATCATGTATTGAATTTAAAGTGGTGTGAAGACACCATCAGGTATTTATTTTAAAGTGGTGTGAAGACACCATCAGGTATTGAATTTAAAGTGGTGTGAAGGCACCATCATGTATTGAATTTAAAGTGGTGTGAAGACACCATCAGGTATTGAATTTAAAGTGGTGTGAAGACACCATTAAATATTGAATTTAAAGTGGTATGAAGACACCATCAGGTATTGAATTTAAAGTGGTGTGAAGGCACCATCATGTATTGAATTTAAAGTGGTGTGAAGACACCATCAGGTATTGAATTTAAAGTGGTGTGAAGACACCATCAGGTATTGAATTTAAAGTGGTGTGAAGACACCATCAGGTATTGAATTTAAAGTGGTATGAAGACACCATCAGGTATTGAATTTAAAGTGATGTGAAGATACCATCAGGTATTGAATTTAAAGTGATGTGAAGATACCATCAGGTGTTGAATTTACAACATTTTTTTGTCATCATTTAACGTTTTGGTTTCTATATACTAACTTACTCAATTACGTACATGAGAGTTTTGGTTTTTAGATACGAGCTTACTCAATTACGCATATGGTAAACAGCATTTTGTTTCTAATCATAACATTATTTTTCTTGCTGGAAGGTAGCTGCCTGTAAACATTAATTAAGAACGCGGTACTAAAGACACTTTCTCTTAACATGTATCCACTTCCTTAAACATACAGTCACTCATAAAGACCGATTTAGGACAAATCAGAGATTGGGACTTTCATATCTACCTTTAGTTTCTAAACGAGTTGACCGCCTTAGAAAAACATTAAGAGATATTCTTGAAATATTAAAATAGATACGACAACTAACAACGCTGCACTGTTATGGTACGACTAATGTCTACCATGCCAAGGATGTAATTTAAGCACATTTAAAGCAGTGTTTCCCAAACTATTGTCATCCACTGTCCTTTAAAAAACATGCTTTCTTGCACGCCTACGTTTATTTTTTCTTTATTTTTAATGAATGGAATTGTGGGTTAATTTAAGAGATATAATATATGGATACGCATTAAGATGTTATATTTGTTGTTGTAATTATTTACTGTTTTTGTTAATAAACAAATAAACTAAAACACTAATTTTACATTATTGGACTACAGACTTTCTTAATCGCTCGTCTCCTGTCCCTGGAGTGGCGCACCCCCTCCCCACACAAAAACACTGATTGCAATAACGTAAAGTTAATCTCGTGCGGGGATTGTTCTACGTTATTATCCTTTAAGAAACATCCACAAAAACAGATTCGAAGAAAACTAAAAACTATACATTTATATTTTCCATGCGTAAGTTTTCGTATAAATAAATTTTCATAGCGTTTCAAAATAATCATAATTTAAAAGGCTATGCCCACACCAACTTAAAAATAATATCATATCATACGCCCGTATTAAATCCATAATATATTTAATATTGTAAATAGCAAAAACTCAGTTAAAGAAAACTATAAGTAGTTGTACGCTCTCCAATATTTTTTCTATTGTTTGTATGTATTAGCTACTCTGAAATAATGTCTTGATTTCGCGCCAGGCTTGACCTTGTAACTTACACCCCGAGCTGCATATCGCAAAGTCCAAATTCTGAGTTGTACTTAGCGCATACTCTTGGGTGTGAAGGTGACGTCCCGAGCTGCAAATCGCCAAGTCCAAATTCTGAGTTGCACTTAGGGCATACTCTTGGGTGTGAAGGTGACGCCCCGAGCTGCAAATCGCGAAGTCCAAGTTTTGAGTTGTACTTACCGCATACTCTTGGGTGTGAAAGTGTTATGTAACCATGAAAATCAATTTTTGTTACATGGTTAAGAGTATCCACATAGGTGTTGTTCCTGTTTAGTCACCAGTAACCAGTCAATTAAGGACGGCTATGTCTCGTTTTACAACTCAATGTTTAAAACTAACTCTTGGTGTACGGAAAAATGTCAAAATTATTAATCTATCAGGACAATTTGTATAGCATTGCAGTGATTTTGTAAAAATTACACGTTGCAAAATAACCATTTAAAACACTGAAGCACAATCCTAACAGTTATAGAGAAAATATAAATTTATGTTGTACTGTTTGTAGGTTACTGTAACATTAATTCGTTTAAAACGGCTCAAAACCCATGAAAAAGTGAAGTCTTACATTAAATCTGTTTTGTTTGACCATCTTTACATTGATATCCGACTGTTATTATTCTATACTATTATGTAGAAACATACACATTTATATGGATATATAAAACTACACCAACTAAAGAAATGACGTCATTTGTCAGATATTAAAAACAATATTGAACTTCATCGCTTCCTTGATTCATTTTGAAAGTTGTAGGTGTCACACAAAGAAAACTGATGGTTTATAAACTAACGTACTTTTATGACTTAAACATTTAC
The DNA here is from genome assembly GCF_004210375.1 of Tachypleus tridentatus. Taxonomy (NCBI): domain Eukaryota; kingdom Metazoa; phylum Arthropoda; class Merostomata; order Xiphosura; family Limulidae; genus Tachypleus; species Tachypleus tridentatus. The sequence continues at coordinate 104,317,493 of NC_134834.1, forward strand.
CTGTCGAGTACAAAGGAAAGACTTCCCTGAAATAAAATAACCGATCTCACATAACTTCAGCCAAAATCAAGTTCATTGTTGATATGGGTACCAAAACAAGCTTCTTGTAAGTTTTCTTAGACAGGACTAATAGAAGTGATTTGATTTATCTATTCTAAGCTGGATAACCAAGTTATCTTCTTAATATTATAGTTTAATTTTTCAAACATTTGCCGACAGAACAATGCTGAAAAACAACTCATATTAACATATATATACAAACGTACGAGTGTGTATAACATAACTGCCTAATATAGTAAAACACGAACGTAATAAAAAGAACATTACACATTTCGAACTCTACAAAATTCCATCTTCAGTAATTTAACGGCACAAAAGAGACACAAAATTAATCACAACAGAAATATGACATAGTTTATATTGTTTTTATTTCGTACCTTTATAGTACTGAAAGTAGAAAATTACGAAACGTTCTGTGAATGATTTTCATTTTTACGTTCGTTTCCCGAAACCTGAATGATAACTAACTGTCTAGCTGCTACTTTAACTCTGTCTTTTCCTTTTTCTACTAACTGTGATGGTTTATCGCTCATAAAAACAGAAACGTACGGTATATTATTATCTATTAGTAGCTCGGCATGGCCAAGAGCGTTTAGGCGTTCGACTCGTAATACGAGGATCGCGGGTTCGAATCCCGCTCGCACCAAATATCCTCGCCCTTTCAGCCGTGAGAGCGTTATACTGTGACGGTCAATTCCACTATTCATTGGTAAAAGAGTAGCCCAAGAGTTGGCTGTGGGTGGTGATGACTAGCTGCCTTCCCTCTAGTCTTACACTGCTAAATTAGTGACGGCTAGAGCAGATAGCCCTCGAGTAACAAAACAAACAATTGTCTATTAGCTTATCATGGGAATGATTCATCGACTAGATTCGCGTGCCCAGAATTCTTGAAATGTCTTTTTTTAAACTGATACAAGGATTATCCTGTGAACAATAAATAAACACCGAATGTTTGTTTGTCGAATGATAGCGCAAAGCTATTCAAGTTTTATCTGCGCTAGCCACTCCTAATTGTAATGTGATAGATTACAGGGAAGGCAGCTTGTGAACTCCACCCACCATCAATAGTGGGATTGACTATCATGTTATAAAGCCCCTACGACCGAAACGGTGAGCATATACGGTAACATGATTCGATCCCACGGCCAGCAGATTACGAGTAAAGTGCTCTAATCGTCGAGCCATGTATAGCCGCCAGGTTCTGGGCACTTTTCGTCTCTGGTATAAGGAGAACGTTTATAAGTTTTAATGCTACTTAAAATCAACCCTATTACGTCTAGAATCATATAAAATGTATTACAGCCAATAACTCAAAATTATGAACGTACAGAAGATTACGTCTTAAGAATGTTTGTTTCTTTTTTAATTTCGCGCAGCGCTAACCGTCCCTTATTTTGCGGTGTAAGGCTAGAGGGAAGGCAGCTAGTCATCACCACCCACCGCCAACTCTTAGGTTACTCTTTTACTAACGAATAGTGGGATTGACCGTCACATTATAACGCTCCCACGGCTGAAAGGGCGATAATGTTTATTGTGACGGAAATTCGAACCCGCGACCCTCAGTTTACGAGTCAAGATTACTGGCTTAACAACCTGACTATGCCAGACCCACGTCTTAAGAAGGCACTTCATGTTTAGACAGTTAATTTAACGCCAACACATGCTTTAGTCAGTAGATAACCGCATTAACTGTGTTACTGAGCGCAAATAATTGAAATCTAAGCCGTTGAGACTCAGATAATCAAATCAAAAATATTTATAACTGACTGTCTATATGATCGTGGGATAAAATAACCTTAATAAGTCAGAATTTCAAAACTGTTTAAAACAAAAACAACAATTAATGAACTTCTAGAAGAGTTAATTTTCTGGAGCAGTGTACACAAACACGTCTACTGAGAGAAACTCGCTTTAAAGATAAAACTATAACTTGTTCTCATTCAATTACCTTCTAATCACACGTGTTTACAGATACGTGCACGAGAATGTTAAGACAACGAGTTTTGCTTATCCCTAAAAAGAAACAGATATTAACATTAAGTTAAAAAGGTTTGTAAAACATATTTGTGTAATACCTACTCTTCTGTGAAAATAATAATAATTCTTCACAACTGGTATTTACATTAATATACTTAAACTTTCACCACAGACCTTATTGTTTCAATAATCAGTTTACAGGGTTACCACTTGACCTTATTGTTTCAATAATCAGTTTACAGGGTTACCACTTGACCTTATTGTTTCAATAATCAGTTTACAGGGTTACCACTTGACCTTATTGTTTCAATAATCAGTTCACAGAGTTACTACTTGACAAGAACGTTTCGTATCAGATAAACTATACACCTGTTTTTTAAGAGAAAAGACAGAAACGAACATGAAACATGGAATCTTTCGTCAGTCTTTATTATTGTCATTACGTTTGTTGTCTCGATAGATTGAACCATGTCTACGGTAAAGATAGTTTTCACTGTTATAATCTACCCTATCACCTTTACAGCTTCTAGAAACCTTTTGTTCCCTGATCGGGTCAACAAACCAACAGCACAAAGTAATGATCTATAAAATCATAACGCTCGTTAACGGGTAACAATCAAGATGTTAATAATTCTCGTTATTTGCTTGATGTAACTACGAGTAGATAGATGTAGCTGACGCTAGCAGAAATGTCAGGAAATAAGGACAGAAAATTCCTTCCTCTTTGATCCCAGAGTAGCCGCAGGCACTCCGCTGCGATAACCGTGAAAGACACGGGTTTAGTTGGCACAAAAGCCAGGCAGGGTTTCCTAGACATAGCTAAGGATCCTCATGTTCAGAATATTGCGGTGATGTTTCGATCCACCGAGAAGCAAACGGAAATACAGTAAAAATCTCTTACCTGCCAGCCGCAGGAGTCCAAAGCAAGAAAAGACATCGCGGACGTGGCTGGGCTTGCTGGTCTCTGGATAGCGGTCACGAAGGTTAAGGTAAAAAAAAAAAGGTGGTCAGTTGTGGTTCGTAGTGTCCTACTCGAACGTGGGGCGTGGCCCGAAACAGAAAAGGTGTAAAAGATGCAGTTGAACAGCGATGGGGAATGTGGTGTCTCAGGTGTCCTGAGAATTTATGAAGTAACGAAATGAGAGAACTCTCAGAGATGTATCGACACGCTTATAGCATTACAGTATTATAGAATGAATTCGCGCGTGCATGTTGTTCATTCGAAGTACAATGTTCTCGACAGAATCTGTAGCACAGGCAACGGAGGACCAAGAGGTTTGCTCTACTGTGATTGGATGCTGTCTTTCACTCGAATATAAGTAGTGGTGAGAGGAGGTTCTAGGTTACGTATCGAACTGGCAGAAGCCATGACACGTTACTGGTGTAGTACAAAACCCTGCAGGAATAAAATAATAAATTTAATAATAACTAAGTCAGGCCTTAGTACCTTAGATGTCTTATACTTAAAAGAAAATAATAAGTGAACTCATCTCGTGCTCTGCTTTAAAGATGCTAAAGAGAAGTTGAAATGTGTAGATTATTGTGATATAACACTGCATGACAAAATATAACCAGTAAATTAGGACTAAACACAAAGAGTATACATACAAAATTAGTAAAGAAAACATGATGTGTTGTTTTTGTAATTTATAAAGTGCTATTGGTTACTAGAATTAGCGTGGCCTAAGCTTAAAGGTACTATTTAAGTATATAATTAGTCTTCTATCAGCATATATATACAAGAAGAAATATTTATAAAGTTATATCATAATGGACCGTTTTCTTCCGTTATGACTTTAATTCCAACTAGCTTAGGTCGGTAGGTATTTTTAAACCAAGAATTTTAACACCAGGTGGCTGGCCCAGTCAGTATCCACATAGAACAAGAACGTTCGGTTAGAGGGATTCGATCGCACAACCCTCAGTTTTCAGTTGAGTATTCCCAATCATCAAGCTATTCGAGACACTTATAATACAACTGATATAAATATAAATGAAAATGTTCAATTATTTTATACCTTATCATAAATTTTTACGCGCCAGTATCATGTTATTATGAAGCTTTAATTACCACTTACATCTTATTTCGAGTCTTTAGAGTCAGTTATATGTTATTGTAAGCCTCTCAAGAGCCAGATACATGTTATTTTAAAACTTTAAAGAGACGACTAAATTTTATTATAAGCCTTTAAAGAGACAGTTACATGTTATTGTAAAAATTTGAAGCGTCAGTTACACGATACTGTAAATGTTTAAAAAGCCATCTGCACATTATTATAAATCTTAAATGACCAGTTACATGTTATTATAAAGATTCAAAGCACCAGTTACATGTTATTATAAAGATAAATCAAAACGTATCCCTTAGATACGATTGTTGGTCTTTATGTGAATGAAGGTGAAATTTCAAAAACAGAAAAATATGAGAACGTTTTTTCCTTCAATTAGATTTTTAACATTTTGATAAAAGTAATGCTAAGGTAATACACGTAAATCAATAATGGTTTCGTCTTCGCGTTCATTTAATAGGATTTTATGTGCGAGTGTCATGGCAGTTAGCAGAGGTTAAAAATGGCAGCAGATTTTGAATCGTGTGAATGAAATGCATTCCGATCATTAAATCTGTCAACCAGAATTTCAAGATGAGTTCAGGATCCCAGGCTAGTTTTGTCCTCTTCCAGAATGCTCTATGTTGCCTTGTTTTATGAATGAGATGCAGGCCGCAAGCAGCTTATCATAGTTTTGAGTGAAAGGTGTTGATATTACTTTGATTTGAGTAACAAATGAAATCACACAACAGTAAGTCCTGCTACTCAGCATTTGCTGTAGACATACTGGTTAAAGTTTCAGGGCAACTCGAGGACTGTGGGCATGACCGTGTCCTCTGAACCAAAAGAATGAGATGGCTTTATTTCAACTGAAATGGAATACCAATAACAGTAAACAGTATTACAGAAGTGCACTAAAAGGGTTATTTACAGAAGTGCACTGAAAGGGTTATTTACAGAAGTGCACTAAAAGGGTTATTTACAGAAGTGCACTAAAAGGGTTATTTACAGAAGTGTATTGAAAGGGTTATTTACAGAAGTGTATTGAAAGGGTTATTTACAGAAGTGTATTGAAAGGGTTATTTACAGAAAGGGTTATTTACAGAAAGGGCTATTTAATGAATGATCGCACTTTTTCAGCGTGATGAAACACCATGTTGCCGAAATGTACCATGTCCAGATAAACAACAATGTCCATAATCTGCCTTGATCAGCTGAAATCCACAATCTCAATCCAACCGTACTACCCAGGAAGACTTTGGAACAACACTTAAGGAATCGATTGCAAATTTCTTTACATTTTACGCTACCTTTTACGAGAAGCGTTAACCGTTAGTAGTAAAGTCTAAGCTATGATTAACGACAAAGCTAGATCCAACGTAGTGTTAAGTGTGACTGTATTATACAGACAGCTGGTATGGCTATTAACACATTAATTAAAATAAAGTACAGAACAACGTTGCGACCTTCTTAGGTCATCTTCAGGTTAACAAAGAGAGAGTTTGGAACTGATCGTTGTTGGCACATCTCAGGAACGAGAGTATAAACGGGTACGACATTGTAGGGGGCGTTGTACTTAGATGCTAGGTTACTAATTAGTAAAGGTATAATGGTGTTCCTTTATACTGGTTCAATTTTGGTTTTAGTTGTTGTATAAGTAAGGCTTCTTTGATGCTAATTAAAGTGCTAATACCCGTGCCAATCATCATGTGAATACATTTTGACTTCAACTGGGGTTCTAGACTTAGAGTTCTAGATGCACCCTTTCGTAAATTACTTACAATAAAACTATATTAAAACCCAACAAGTTGAGGGGCATATCTTAGAAGGTAAAATGTACAGTTTATTTATTTTTTTATTTTTGAAAATTTTGCCCTAAAACGCGGCCCTCAAACCAACAGCATTTCAAGTTTTGGTCAACACGTCCCGAATTAGATTCACTCGAGTTAAAATATTTCCACTTTTGACAGAATACTACTACAGGTCTTTCCTTGCAGTACTGGCCCAAAATACTGTACATTATATACATCGTTTAATACAAACCAAGTTATGTTTGTAGGAACGAAAGTTGGCTGGTAATGTCATCCTTAAAAACGTAAGAATACAAACACACGAAACCACACAAAAAAAGATGGGTTGACTTAAGAACGACTCTGAAACATAAGATCGAAAGCTTGTTAAATAAATAGTTCAATATGGAATTTAATCTGTCATAATATGTACTGCTGAATAAGACATCTGTTCAACACACTTGTAACTTAAAAATCTATTAAAAGGTAAAAATTATAAAAAAGTTTATACTGAAGTTATAGCTCCAGTATTATGAGCATGAATAAGCTAAACAAAGTAATATGCTAATAGACATGAATGTGATAAAATTCTTTCTCTAATCTTATGCTCTGATTAAATAAATTTCGAACATTAAATGATAGGTCTGATGGAGCATATATATTGATTGACTGTATTTTACTCACTTGTTCTCTTAAAACTTAAATCAACAATTTCACTTTTGTTTTTCTGTGCCTATTTCTTATCTATATTTTTATTAGCATATTCTTATTGTTGTTAAGAATTAATTGTATTGTGCGCTAAAATTTCATCTTTAACTTTTCATTTGACTAGTTAATGCTTGTTTGAATTTCGCGCAAAGCTACTCGATGGCTATCTGCACTAGCCGTCCCTAGTTTAGCAGTGTAAGACTAGAGGGTAGGCAGCTAGTCATCACCACTCACCGCCAACTCTTGGGCTACCCTTTTACCAACGAATAGTGGGATTGACTGTCACATTATAACGCCCCCAAGGCTGAAAGGACGAGCATGTTTGGTCCGAGCGGGATTCGAACCCGCAACCCTCGGAGTACGAGACGAACGCCTTAACGCGCTTGGCCATGCCGGGCCCACTCGTTAATGAATTCATATATTGCTAAAGACTAAGCACGAATAAATAAATGAGACAAAAATAACACGAGGTTTATGTGAAGTAATGTAGCTGGAACAACAGATATCTGAATATCTTGTGTTTATGTTTTGGTATGTAAATGTTATTTTTTTCCAGTATCTTTAATTCAAAACTAGGCTTACCAGTGAGGAAGACGGGCAGATTAATAGAATTATAAATATTACGATGGAATGAGGCCAAGTCAGTATATTTAAATAGACAATAACGGATGATAAAAAATTATTACCATAGAAATACATACAGATATTATTAAAGGACTGATACGAATGTAATAAATTGAAAAGGACTGTAATAATATATTACTTTCAAGTAAGACTCATTCTATCAAAACTTCTTTCACGATCCTATTGTAGTAGTTATAGGTAAGTCTCATTCTTACGAAACTTCTTATATTGTGGTACTTTCAGATAAGGCTCATTCTAATAAATAAACTTAGTATTCCAAAACATAGTTTAATCTCGAAGCCTAAATTCAAAAGAGGTCCAATGCAATCTACACTTTGATCAACGTGTGTTATTGTGTTATACTAGTTTAGGAGAATTCCACTTCTCATCAGTAACCTAGAACAAAAGCTAACCAAATAGAGATAAACTGGGCCTATATTATAGTGAAAAGTATGAAACATATTGTTGGCGTGAATGTGCTTTGTATTCACAATGAAAACCAAAAACAAAACCTATACACTAGATAGATATAGTGAAGAAACATTGATTTGGTTAACTTGTGTTCAGGGTTACCAATGAGGAGTGCAGTTTTCCGGAACTACTATAACACAATAACACACTTTGATCAAAGTGTATATTGTTGTGCATTTCCCAAAACATTAGACTTCAAAATTAAACAATTTTTAAAATACCAAGTTTATTTATTATATCTGCTATTGTGCGACTGTATAATGTAAAAAAAAATGAACAATGGCCAATGACACTTTGTCTTCAATTTACCTATCCAGTGTATAGGTTTTCATCATAGTAAATATAAACCACTTTCACACCAACAGTATTTTCCATACTTTTCGCTGTGATAAACGGGGTATCATTATTTTGTAGGTTAATTGAAGTAACTCAGAAACTGCACCAGGTACACAACGCTTTTTTATGAAAAGATGTAACAAAAATCACGAAAAGTGGACCCACATGGCCAGGTGATTAGGGCGCTCGACTCGCAATCTGTGAGTTTGGTTCAAGTCCCAGTCACACCAAACATACTGCCCCTTTCAGCCGTGGGGGCAATATAATATGAAGGTCAATCCTACTATTTGTTGGTAAAAGAGAAGCCCGAGAGTTGACGGAGGGTGGCGATGACTAGCTGTCTTCACTCTAATCCTACACTGATAAACTATGGACGTCTAGCGCAAATAGCCCTCGTGTAACTTTACGAGAAATTCAAAAACAAACAAACCAAACAAATAATCATGAAACGTTCAAGCATTTACACAATCAAGAGTTAAAATTAGAATTTGAGATCATACTTGAACACATCTGGTCGCGTGCGTCATAAAAAAAATATGTAGTTTTACACATTTTCTATTATCTGATAAAAGATATAACATTAACTTTTTCAGGGGAAGCCACTTTTTTTGTCCACCCCCTGTACATCCAGCTTATGTCTTTTTCGTCGAGAAACCAAAATTCAATACATTCTCAGCCTAACCATTAAGCCAGTAAGACGACTCCAACAATGTTCTCTCTTACTAAGTCAACCGCCGCCGGGAATAATCGACGGGCAACCCCTCGACTTCTTTCCCTCATATACCGCAAACTTTATCGGAAGGTACAAACTAGACGACTACGGCAAGGAGGTATTCTCCTTCAGCCTAAGACTCCGGACGACAATTAGGTACCTATGCTGATCATGGTTCTCAAATTCACCCGTAACCTGCCAGTCCCCCAATGTAGTACCAAAGTATACACTGTCGATCAGTCTCTCTCTACCGACGAAATCCTCCAAGCCACGGCAATGACCACCCTCTAAAATATCCAAAGTTCACCGAATAACACCTAAAAAAATGAGGACCATCCTCACAGTTCAAAAGCGTTATCACAACATCTAAACAGACAGCAGACTTCATTTTTTTTACACGGTTGTTTATTCGACTTCTATCGTTTCAAGACAGAAATTTCGTATCGAAAGCAAACACGTCAGCCCAAATATCGATAACAAAAAACAAAGCATTGTAGACTCAGCCATAACAAGAAAACCACATTAAACCGGAAAACAAACCAGCAATATAAATAGTCTATAACTATTCCCGTTCCTTGAGCTTCACCCGCCTGCTAAACATTCGTCTCCAAACTCGTCAAACGTCGAACAGACGAACCGCTCTCACAGTCGTCTCACTTCTTTCCTCTTCCACCAGTGACGACGAAGACACCACCCCAAACAGACCAGCCACAGTTTTTTCCTAAACAGCTAATAATACAAAATATAATGATCTCAATAGAACGCAGAAACAAAACTAATAAATTATAGCTTAATAACTTTAATAAGGAAAATTACTGGTTTTCTAACAGCTCTGATATTGCCTTTGTATAATTGTCTAATAAGATAAAACATAAACAGTGTTTTAATTACGAAAATTAATAAGTAGCTAATAGCATACAGACGTACCTAATCCAAATATAAATTATCTTATATACAAATATATGTAGCAATCAGTGAAATTATCATGTCCGAAATTACATGTTTAAACTTTCTACAAATTTTATACAACAAAATTAGGGTTTATAGAATAACATATTCTACCAACGCACAAAATATTTTGCGGTCTTATTGGACTAAACATTAGTTCGAAAATTAATTTCCTTTCAGTACAATCTAAGTGAAAGCATCTCAGAAAACTTATTGCTGAGTAAAATGGAAGTTCACGTTTATCATTTTCGTTTTCTTTCACGAAAAAAATAATTAACTAAAGACAGTGGAAATAAATGAAACTGAAGAATATTGGAATAAAGATTTAGTTAGAAGAGATTTCATCCTTTAATACTGGAATAAAGATTTAGTTAGAAGAGTTATCATATTTTAATACTGGAATAAAGATTTAGTTAGAAGAGTTTTCATCCTTTAATAATGGAATAAAGATTTAGTTAGAAGAGTTTTCTTACTTTAATACTGGAATAGAGATTTAGTTAGAAGAGTTTTCATCCTTTAATACTGGAATAGAGATTTAGTTAGAAGCGTTTTCAGCCTTTAATACTGGAATAGAGATTTAGTTAGAAAAGTTTTCATCCTTTAATACTGGAATAAAGATTTAGTTAGAAGAGCTTTCATACTTTAATACTGGAATAAAGATTTAGTTAGAAGACTTTTCATCCTTTAATACTGGAATAGAGATTTAGTTAGAAGAGTTTTCATCCTTTAATACTGGAATAGAGATTTAGTTAGAAGAGTTTTCATCCTTTAATACTGGAATAAAGATTTAGTTCGAAGAGTTTTCATCCTTTAATACTGGAATAGAGATTTCGTTAGGAGAGTTTTTAGCCTTTAATACTGGAATAGAGGTTTAGTTAGAAGCGTTTTCAGCCTTTAATACTGGAATAGAGATTCAGTTAGAAGAGTTTTCATCCTTTGGTACTCGAATAGAGATTTAGTTAGAAGAGTTTTCATCCTTTAATACTGGAATAAAGATTTAGTTAGAAGAGTTTTCATACTTTAATACTGGAATAGAGATTTAGTTAGAAGAGTTTTCATCCTTTAATACTGGAATAAAGATTTAGTTAGAAGAGTTTTCATCCTTTAATACTGGAATAGAGATTTCGTTAGAAGAGTTTTTAGCCTTTAATACTGGAATAGAGATTCAGTTAGAAGAGTTTTCATCCTTTAATACTCAAATAGAGATTTAGTTAGAAGAGTTTTCATCCTTTAATACTGGAATAGAGATTTAGTTAGAAAAGTTTTCATCCTTTAATACTGGAACAGAGATTTAGTTAGAAGAGTTATCATATTTTAATACTGGAATAAAGATTTAGTTAGAAGCGTTTTCATCCTTTAATACTGGAATAGAGATTTAGTTAGAAGAGTTTTCATCCTTTAATACTGGAACAGAGATTTAGTTAGAAAAGTTTTCATCCTTTAATACTGGAATAAAGATTTCGTTAGAAGTGTTTTCATCCTTTAATACTGGAATAAAGATTTAGTTGGAAGAGTTTTCATCCTTTAATACTGGAATAGAAATTTAATTAGAAGAGTTTTCATCCTTTAATACTGGAATAGAGATTTCGTTAGGAGAGTTTTTAGCCTTTAATACTGGAATAGAGGTTTAGTTAGAAGCGTTTTCAGCCTTTAATACTGGAATAGAGATTCAGTTAGAAGAGTTTTCATCCTTTGGTACTCGAATAGAGATTTAGTTAGAAGAGTTTTCATCCTTTAATACTGGAATAAAGATTTAGTTAGAAGAGTTTTCATACTTTAATACTGGAATAGAGATTTAGTTAGAAGAGTTTTCATCCTTTAATACTGGAATAAAGATTTAGTTAGAAGAGTTTTCATCCTTTAATACTGGAATAGAGATTTCGTTAAAAGAGTTTTCATCCTTTGGTACTCGAATAGAGATTTAGTTAGAAGAGTTTTCATCCTTTAATACTGGAATAGAGATTTAGTTAGAAGAGTTTTCAGCCTTTAATACTGGAACAGAGATTTAGTTAGAAAAGTTTTCATCCTTTAATACTGGAATAGAGATTTCGTTAGGAGAGTTTTTAGCCTTTAATACTGGAATAGAGGTTTAGTTAGAAGCGTTTTCAGCCTTTAATACTGGAATAGATATTTCGTTAAAAGAGTTTTTAGCCTTTAATACTGGAATAGAGGTTTAGTTAGAAGAGTTTTCAGCCTTTAATACTGGAACAGAGATTTAGTTAAAAGAGTTTTCAGTTTTTCATTTAAATCAACATTTTAGAACTGTCAATGTCTAAAAGCAATGAAAGAATACATAAAATCATAAATGCATAAGTAATTGAAAATTATAGGGGCACTTTTGAAATTAACTTTTAACCACTTTATGCCATGTTTTAGACCATGTTTTGGAAACTTGGGAAGTCTGAAACTATATTTTTGCTACATTCCAAGCTGAAATCTAGTTTGAAACAACATTGAACCCATATGACAAGTTTTATGCAATTTTTACAGACGTAAGGTTAATTCGAAACAACAGTTTAGCCATGTGTCAAGTTTGCAATATGTTAGACACAAGATAAGTTTAAAATGATGTTTCAGCCACATGCCAAATTGTATACCGTGTTTAAAACTACGATTTATTCATATGTTAAATTTAATACCATGTTTTTGACACGAGTGAAATATGACACCAAATTTTGGACTCATTAAAAGTCTGAGACCAGAAGTCCTTGTTGTACTGGTGCAAAACCATTGTGATGAGCTAATATTTTAAGATACAGTGAGTTAGACAACAGTTACGAAATAAGTAACATAAAAAAGTCCTCTATTAATCAAATTCTGACATTGTGAAGCAAAATACAAGTATAGATTTCTTATTTTATCAAGTGTTAAGATTTTCTGATTATTAAACCCTCTAGCATAAATAATAAGCAACATTTTCTTTTAAAAATTACCTTAAAATAATGCCTTACACTTCTGACAAAGTTAATATTTGATGTAAAGTGATTTAATGAACCCAGGACTTAAGTTACAATAACTTCCTTAAGAAAATAAAAATTGCTAATTATTTATTCTTATTAAGTTAAATATTTAGTATGAGTGATTTAATATTGAACGCTATAAAGCACTCTGACTTATAATAGACTTATAAACAAAGACACTTTGCACAAAAATAAGAAGAAAAATGAATCATAAGTCTGAACACTTTCATAATGTTTAACTTTAAGATATTGCTATATTTATGTCATATTAAGGTCGAAGGTTCATAACTCAGCAAACTTCAATATCCAAGATTTTAAAGTTTGTTTAGAATATATTCTGTCAAATATGAAGATATATTATAGATTTGAAATAAATATTAATAACAAACAACTTCATGCTAATTTACTAGTTTTATGTTAGACTAATAAATGTTTCTTACTTTTATTAAAATGTCTCAAATCATTAGCTTGAACACCGACTTATTACTTAAAAATGAAATATCTTAGACAGATTGGCATTTATTTTAAAATAAGAATTTAAATCAGATTGTAAATAATTCTGTGTTTCAAATGATTAAGGCGCTCGACTTACAATCTGCACGTCACAGATTAGAATATCATTACTGGGTATACTTGCTCTTTTCAGCAGTGGGAGCGTTATAATGTAAAGGTCAAGCTCGCTATTCGATTAGAGTAGCTCAAGGGCTGACTGACCAGCTGTTGTCCCTCTTGTGTATCACTGCTAAGTTAGGGATAACTTACACAAGTAGCCTTCGAATAGCTTTGCACGAAGTTCCACGAAACACGGAGATTGGTTTGTTTTGAATTTCGCGCAAAGCTACACGAAGGATATCTGCACTAGCCGCCCCTAATTTAGCAGTGTAAGACTAGAGAGAAGGCAGCTAGCAATCACCACCAACCGCCAACTCTTAGGCTACTCTTTTACCAACGAATAGAGGGATTGACCGTTACATATAACGTCCCTACAGATAAAAGGGCGAGCATGTTTGGTGTGACGGGGATTCAAACCCACGACCCTCAGATTACGAGTCGAGTGCCTTAACCACCAGGCCATGCAGGGCCAACAAGGAGATTATAACATGTTTATTTCTGTTTTAGTGTTATCGTGGAAAACTGTATTTTAGGTTTTTTAACAAACGTTTATGTAAAAAGTGGCAAAACTATGTTGTCTTCCACAATACTTAATTTCTGGATTTTATAAACATTTATTACATACCTTTTATAGCCCTTGTACAATATTGTAACATTCATTTTTCAATTCATTCTGTAATTAAGAGTTCTTAGATGAAATTTTAATATTTTTCTTTTCTTCGTGCTCATATAAGACTTCGTATAAGCTTCTAATAAAGGATTTTTACTGCCAATTGAAAGTCTTACATCAATTTATAACTAATGTTTCCAGCTTTCAATTGAAACTTTAGGATTAGAAAACATTAACTTCCAAAGTTATTTCTATGTTCTGTTTTACTTTAAATATTGGTTCCTTACTTCCATTTGCATTTTTGTGGATAAGATTGTAACATTTGAAACTCTTGGATAAATTACAATACAGATTTATTAATAACACTTAGAACTCTTTACTATGACTGAAATAAAGTTCCTTAATAAAGCTTGTAATATTCGAATAAGATTGTAACGTAACTTCTTTAATAAAACCCGGAACTCATGGGTAAAATTGTAACTCCAGTTTCATAACAATATGTGGATCTCTTTAATAAGGTCATAACACGAGTTTCTTAATGCGGCCTAAAACTGTTGGATAAAAGAGTGTAACACGGATTTCTAAATGACACAGAGATGTTGGTTACGATGTACCAAAAGACAAAGTGTAATGCTTATTTCATTTCAGTGCAAAGCCGTTTACCCTGTGAGATCATAACACAAGTCCTCAAGTTGACCGTTGAGTCAGTAAAACTTGGAAACCATTCTAGTTATATATCTGTACTGAATATGCTTTAAATTAGTCTGAGCCATTTGTTTCTTTACATCTTGATAGTAAAACTTAGTTATGGATATTCTTATAAATATAAATCTTTTAGTTTCAGATTCTAAGTGGAGAGAAAGCTAAAACATATGGTTATCAATCAAAAACCTAACAAATTAAAACATTGTATCACTTAGCTAAAGAAATCTCGTTCATTTTTGTTACGTTCTGACAGTACAATGACAAACACGACAGAGAAAAGAAAACACTGCTCGAGGGGAGGCAAAATTTATGTCAGTTTTGTTTGCTCGAGATCCAATACCAGGACAAAAAAATTATGTCATCAAATGTTAATTAGAAATGAATTATAAGGGTATGTTTTGAGAAATTTTTGCTGTAAGGGAGAAATGGAAAACAGACAGTGTTTTGTGTAAACATTCCCTACCCCTTTGTATTACGTGCCCGAAATTCAAATAAAGCCCACCAGCGGCTTAGGAAACTTTTACAGTTTATTGAATGCGTCACTGCTAATTCAATTTCTCAAGCAACCAGACTCAAGAACTACTTAGTTCCTCAAGCATGACCTCTGGCAGCTCTTACTTTTATTGGAAAAGTTGCTTTACTTCTTTTATCCAAGTAATTTATATAATTTTCGATTTAGAGCAAGTTGTCCGTGTATATCGACAAGACGTTTAGCAGCTGTACAGATGAACCGAGCAAAGGTAAACAAATATAAATTGAAACTCACTCAAGCGTCGTTTTGAATGAATAATCCAAAATTTCTCAAAACGATAACATAAGATAAATCATAGTGCTTAAACAATGAGACTTATGGGTTTAAAATCAAATAGCGTCAGGTAATTGGTTAATTTTACTATTTGTGTAAGCATTTAAAGATAGAGTTTGTGCATCATTATTGGTTTAACTTCATTCGAATTTCAAAATATGTTTATCATACGATAAATCTCCCTTTCTAAGGGTTAAGGTACAGCGCTTTTATTTTTATCATTAATATTTCTTCCCCTGTAATGAGATATCGATAGTTTACGTTCTTACAAAACTAAAATCCGGATTTTAGTTTGACTTCAAAAAAGACATTGTACCTGTTAATGTTTTGTTCTCAATGAGCTAGAGGAATGAAAGATATGAAAATATGAAGTAAAGATTTATCTACCTATTGCGAAATGAATTATCTGACATTAGAGATAAAACAGTTTATCGTTTATTATTATGGTTAATATTAGTGTATACGTTATATGTTAGTGTATACGTTATAAGTAAATAAACAGTTATTCCTTAAACATATTTTACCTGTTATTTCCCATATTTATTTAGTGAGTTCCCAGTAACTATATGCAGTCATAATGTTAGGCTTCTATTAACATAATATAATGTTACTTACGATTCCTTTTGCTGTTATTATATCTTACGTTGAAGGATGAGCTAAATGCTTTCAAGATATGACATAACATTATTTACAATTGTCTCCATATTTTACATTTCTCATAGTATTTTTCTTTTCTATAGCTAGTTCTAGTACATTTTATTAATTATTTCTATTTGGAATTTTGGGAAAAGTTCCGCTATTTGAAGTAACCATTTCTAATTTTGAAGCCATACAGTATAGAGTAAACAGCTAGCAAACACCATATATCTCTGAGTCTACGTTTTTTACCAACGAAAATGGGATTAACCTTAAAACTATAACGTTTCCTCGGTTGAAAGGACGAGCATGTTCCGTGACGGGATTCGGACCCGTGCGCCTTAACCACCAAGGCATGCTATGTGAGTTTGAGGACTGTTTCTTAGTTTCCAAAATTACGGATTATTTTGTTTGGCGTATATAAAAATAAATAGCAGCTCATATTTTACCAGTCTATAAACAGATAACACAGCCTTGTGAAAAACGTTTTGTGTTTAATTATTTATGTATTTATACATGAGACCACGATAAAAAAATCTCAAATATGCTAATCTTACATAACAAGGTCGCAGTAGTAGGGTTATAGATTTAATGTGATAAGTAATTACTTATTTACTTTGTTGTGTACTATTCTGTACTGAGAATTTACTCACGCCCTACATTGTAAGATTTTATTCATATTTCTGTGGGAAAAAAGTTCTTGTTTTGTTAATACGTTACTGTTCCTCAGAAAGTGATGCGGCGTAATCCTCCGGTCGTAAGTTTAACCCTGATGGTAGTGCACTACCGAATGTCTAGAATTATAATGAACTAAATGTACAGAAGTTAAACGTATCATTTGTGGCACAGAAGCTCGAACCTATGTTGATAAGCTACAGTGGGAGGCGCATGAAAATCATTTCTATAAAGTATGTTTAACCCTCGTTATGAGGTTTTATATTCTGCTTTAAGAACTGAAATCAGTTGCTAATGTGATGGTAAGGCTCAGCCATATACAATATTTTTTAGGTGAGTCAATTTCAATAGAGAACAGAAAATTAACATTACAATATTTAATATAGTGCAGATAGACCAAGTATACTGGTGGAGATAAAATTTCAGTCCTTATTTGTATGTTTTAATAAAATGTAATATCTCTACAGTATACACTAATATCACATGTGAACATGGGCGCAACTGGCTATCTGCACTACTGGATCAAGTCTACTGACCTTCAAGGATCCCGCTTTAGACCCCCTTAATAATTAACAGTAGTGTTTTGTACTGGTTTCCTCGTAATTTTGCTCTACGGGCTTCATAACAACGTAAAAGTCCGTGTCATTATATTCGGTCATACTCTGTAGGTAAATGACAGCCCTCAAGCGTAACTATATTTGCAAAAGGTTCTCTGCAACATCCCATTAACCGTTTCGTGTATGAAGATGACACTTTTTCAGCATCCGTTTCAACAGTTCGATCGCACAGAAAACTATTCGTGACTTGACCGGTATGTCTTTGTATGCCCGTTTCATTCTCCAGCTACTTGAGGTCTGCGTCGGTTGATCGGATCTGTCGTGAAAGCAATATGTATATATGTGACTTGTGCTGTTTTTCCGATTGTGATATTTCTCGGTTACCTAACGTACTGTTGTTTGGATCACGTGGATTGAGTTTTATCTGTTTTTAGTGTTCGTGAATTCTTGCCTGATAAAAGATGCGACATTTTGCATTGCATAGTTCGGGTATGGCTTGTTGCAACTAAGAATCTTCCTATGTTTTTCCAATGCCATTCAGTACAAGAGACATCCTTGTCTTGGGAATTCTAGATCCCTGAACTGAATACATCTTTAAGATCTAATTGTACGAATATTTTACGTCGAAAAGTGTTTTTACATACCTTTCCCAAAAGCAATCAATCCATGATAATAGTAGATTACCTACTTAAGACCAAACGATGCTAGAATGTAGTTCTGATACATTATGTTCAAATGCGATTGTACACCGGCTTTGTTTGTCACGTGACTGGAATATTCCCCTGTTTAATATTGTTGTAGTATGATATACCTATCCTTCCATAGTTACAACACTTCCGATATACCTGTAAGATTAGACGACAGAGGGGTTAAGCACTTGTGACCCATCTTCTCCATTTTAGAAAGCAATTTCAAGTTATAGCTGACTAATTTACACCACTTTAGTACACTATTGCATCGGGTGTCGTTCAGTTGAAAATACGAATTAAGAAAATTCATTAGCAAGGTAAATTATGTGTCAGCTCTGTTATGGTAGGTTTTGTTTCACTAATATATTAGGATACTGGTCTTATGAATAATATGACACTAAAGCATTGTGATACTGATCTCGTAAGTAATAAGACATAAAGACATTAGGATACTGGTCGTATGAGTTATACTGCACTAAGACATTAGGATACTGGTCATATGAGTTATATTGCACTAAAACATTAGGATACTGTAAAAAGAAAGTAAAATAGAGATGTCATTAGTAATACCTCCCTAAGACATTAGGATATCGATCTCATGAACAATAAAACACTAAGAGATCATTAGAATACCGTTCATATGAGTTATAGTGCAGTAAGACATTAGAATACCGTTCATATGAGTTACAGTGCAGTAGGACATTAGAATACCGTTCATATAAGTTATAGTGCAGTAGGACATTAGAATACCGTTCATATCATTAATAGTGCTCTAAGACATTAAGATTCACTCTCATTAGCAAAACCACACTAAGACATTTGGATACTGGTTTCATGATTAATACAGCACTAAAGCATTATGACACTGGTTATACGAGTATTATTACACAAGGATATTAGTATACTATTCTGATGAGTATACCGGACTAAGATATTAGGATTCTGATCTCAGGAATAATATCACAGTGAGATATTAGGATACCAGTCTCGTGAATAATACTGCACTAAGACATTGAAACAGTGGTCTTATGTTTGTTTTGAATTTCGCACAAAGCTACTCGAGGGCTATTTGTGCTAGCCGTCCATAATTTAGCAGCGTAAGAATGGGAGGGAAGGCAGCTAGTCATCACCACCCACCGCCAACTTTTGGGCTACTCTTTTACTAACGAATAGTGGGATTGACCGTCACAATATAACGCCCCCATGGATAAAAAAGCAAGCATGTTTTGGTGTGACCGGGAATCGAACCTACGACCCTCGGATTACGAGTCGAACGCCTTAACACGCTTGGCCATGCCGGGCCCATGAGGTCTTATGAGTAACACTCCACCAAGATATTAGGATACCAGTCTCGTGAATAATACTGCACTAAGACATTATAATACCAGACCCATGTGTAAGTACTGTTCTGATTAATAATATTTTTCTTAGGAATTATATCTTTGTGAGGCATTACGATACTGATCTCATAAGTAATACCGCACTAAGACATTAGGATACCGATGTCATGAGTAGTTTTGTACTACGAGATTAGGATACAGACATCCTGAGTAATATTATTCTAGTACTTTGGGATCACAGTCTAATGAATAATATTGCACCAGCACGTTAAAATAGCATATCATGATTAATACTGCACTAACGCATTAGGATACCCGTATCATCAATAATACTGCAGTGAGATATTAGGATACTAGTCTAATGAGTAATACTGATCTAAGACTATATATAGGATACTAGTCTCATGAATAACATCACTCTAGGTCATTAAAATTCTGGTCTCATGAGTAATATCACTCTAGGACATTAAAATTCTGGTCTCATGAGTAATATCACTCTAGGACATTAAAATTCTGGTCTCATAAGTAATATCACTCGAGGAGATTAAGATTCTGGTCTCATGAGTAATATCATTCTAGAACATTGAGATTCTGGTCTCGTGAGTAATATCATACTAGGACATTACGATTCTGGTCTCATGAGTAATATCACTCTAGCACATTAAAATTCTGGTCTCATGAGTAGTATCACTCTAGGACATTAAAATTCTAGTCTCATGAGTAATATCATACTAGGACATTAAGATTCTGGTCTCATGAGTAATATCACTCTAGGACATTAAAATTCTGGTCTCATGAGTAATATCACTCTAGCACATTAAGATTCTGGTCTCATGAGTAATATCATTCTAGAACATTAAGATTCTGGTCTCGTGAGTAATATCATACTTGGACATTACGATTCTGGTCTCATGAGTAATATCACTCTAGGACATTAAAATTCTGGTGTCATGAGTAATATCAATCTGGGACATTAAGATTCTGGTCTCATGAGTAATATCACTCTAGGACACTAAAATTCTGGTCTCATGAGTAATATCACTCGAGGACATTAAAATTCTGGTCTCATGAGTAATATCACTCTAGGACATTAAAATTCTGGTCTCATGAGTAATATCACTCTTGGACATTGAAATTCTGGTCTCATGAGTAATATCACTCTAGCACATTAAAATTCTGGTCTCATGAGTAATATCATTCTAGAACATTAAGATTCTGGTCTCGTGAGTAATATCATACTAGGACATTACGATTCTGGTCTCATGAGTAATATCACTCTAGGACATTAAAATTCTAGTCTCATGAGTAATATCACTCTAGGACAGGGGTGTGCAACATTTTTCGTCGGTGGGCCATATAACCAACTTCATCAATCAAGCGGGGCCACTTAAAAAACAAGCTTATTCGTGTACATGCACAATAAATTAAAAAAAAATTCTCAAAATGCAAGCAATAATATTTTATATTTTTGCATGAGTGATCATTTTAGTGCGACACTTGAAATTTAGAGTCCTTGCAGAGCTTGTCAATATCAGCTTTGACAGAAGTGGTTGCCACTCTTAACTGACTGGTCAAATGTTCATCAGTCAGCTGACTTCTACATTTGGTTTTGATGAGCTTCATTTTGGAGAAAAATTGCTCACAGCAGTAGGTGCTACCAAAAAGGGAGGCAATTCTTTGTGCATGACGGGACAAATTGGGAAACTTTTCACGTACACAGAGTTTGTAAAAGTCTAGCAAACTGTTTTCAGAGAATTTCCTTTTAGTGTCCATGTCAGCCTGCAGTTCAATGAGTTCCATTTGGCAATCATCAGGACTGTCTTCCACTGCCAAATCAAAAGGTTGAGCGAACAATTTCAATCTAATTTCAGTTTGTCTGAAATCTGGAAATCTGTTTGCAAACTCATCACGCAGCTTTTGTACACTGGTTCCATATTTGGTGCAATCCAGATTAGGAAATTCCAGTTTCCTGGTTGCAAGACATGTAAAATGGGTCAATATGGCTCTTCTCAACTGAACCTGGAAAAGTTCCAATTTCTTCTCAAAAGCACAAATATGCTCAAACAACTTATTCACAAGTTGACTTTTCCCTTGTAGTTTTAAGTTTAAATCAGACAGATGCTGTGTAATGTCTGTGAGGAATGCTAAGTCATTCAGCCAGTTCTCATTGCTCAAGAAGTCCACATTCTGACGTTTGCTCTCCATGAAGAACTTAATCTCCTCTCGCAGATTCCAGAATCTCTTCAAAGTAGCAGCTCTACTAAGCCAACGTACAGCAGAGAAGTACAAAACATCTGAATACTCACTGTCCAGCTCATCTAAAAAGTTTTAAATTGTCGATGATTTAATCCTCGTGTTCGAATATAATTTACGCATTGGACGACATTTTCATGACTTCTGCAAAATCCAGAACTTTGGTGCACAAGCTCTCTTGGTGAATAATGCAATGGCTTACAACTACGTCTTGTGCTCCAATTGCAGTTAGAAATTTCTTGGTGAATCCATTTGTCCTACCTGTCATGGAAGGAGTACCATCTGTTGTAACACCACATAATTTATAAGGATTCAGTTCAAACTTTTCTACAACCTTAAGCACTTGTTCACAAATATCCTGTCCTGTGGTTGTGGAGGAAAGGCTTGCCATATCTAAAACTCTTCGAAAACATCAAAGCCTGCAGTAACAGCTCTGATGAAAATGACAAGTTGGGATGTGTCATTGATATCAGTGCTTTCATCCAAAGCCAGACTGAAAGCTTCACACGAATTCAATCTCTCTTTCAAAGTTTCTTTGATGTCCTCTGAAAGATCCTTTGTCCTGCGTGAGACAGTAAAGCGGGAAAGGCTAGTTTGCTCCACCAAATATTTTTTCTCTGGACATGCATATTCTGTGAATGTTGTTAAACAATTTTTAATAAATTCTCCATCACTGAAAGGCTTTTCCTTTTCTGCCATACATTCACAAAGCTTAAAACTCAGTTTTGTCACCAGTTCTGAATTTTTCTTGAAAGTGGTAAAAACACCTTGTTGCTTTTTAATGGATGTTTTTTAAATGTTCAATTTTGTCCTTTCGTGCCTGACCAACAATTTCATCAAACTGGGAGGAGTGCTTAGTTGCGTAATGTCGCTTAATATTGTACTCTTTCATGACTGCAATTGTAGTTTGACAGACGAGGCAGACAACACCTTGATTATGTGGGACAACAAGATATTTTGTGCACCATTCACTGTTGAATAACCTTCCCTCATCATCAATTTTTCGTTTCTTAACTGCTGACATTTTACTAGCCCTGAAATCAAAACAAAAATTATTCTCACGAAAATAGCAAAGTAGAAAAAAAACATAGAATTTATTTACACATGGAACCTCTTATGGACAGAAACACATGTTTCTAAATTGGCATCCCGATCATAGCCTTCCGGTACTTAAATTAATTGAGAATAGCAAAATACAGTGTGACCTCGCCTATTCGCGGTTCGCCATTCGCGGCCCCGCATATTCGCGGGTTATGCGCGAACTGCGTTTTTGTAGGTCACAGAGACTGAAAGGGCTTTTCGAGGAGATTTCTGTTGTATTTACTCAATCAAGCCGTTTTTATCAATTGTCGTCTTCACCAAACAAGATTGGACTGCTATTGGCTGACTGCCTCAGCTTCCCCAACAACGCAAACGGCAAAGCACAGCCCGGTAACGCACGGTACAATTTAGTGAAATACATAACAGTATGCAATATTGCTACATTATTACTGCATCAATGAGTATAAGTATCATTAGTGTTTGGGAAGCATTTCATATAGTATATAATCGCATACATATACGTTTTAAAACTGCGTCCAATATTCGCGGTTTTTCGCTACTCGCGGGAGGGTAAAGAACGTAACCCCCGCGAATAACGAGGCCACATTGTACATAGAATCAGATGTATCTGAAAGCAAAAATTTTAATAAATTCAGTAAAGTCACAACAATATGCTAAATAATAATCAATTTACCTTCAATCTCTTGTAGTAACTGTAAAAGGTAATAAAATTTTCACCAATAATGAATGACGGACAGCAGAGGTTAGGGAAAATTGTCGCCAGCGGGCGAAGGCGAGGTTCAGGACATGACGTTGAGTCGTAGACAATAGTGCTAGTGCACGTCACCTATTCATGCCCTAAGGAGGCCGACCAATCGAATTCGGCCTGCTCCTCTCTAGCAAAGATAATTTTAGAAGTTTGTCGAGTCGAAGCCTGGGAATCCCGTAGGATCGATGCTTTTAAAAATATTCCATTTGCGTTGGATTACAGATCAGGCCACATGGTTAGATTACAACAACTAGGGCCACACTAAATGGCTTGGCGGGCCGGGTTGTGGCCCGCGGGCCGCCTGTTGCACACCCCTGCTCTAGGACATTACAATTCTGGTCTCATGAGTAATATCACTCTAGGACATTAAAATTCTGGTCTCATGAGTAATATCACTCAAGAACATTAAGATTCCGGTCTCATGAGTAATACTGCACCAAGACATTGGAATAGTAGTTTCATGATTCATACTGCACTAAGATATTAGGATAGTGGTCTTTACGTAGCAATGAACTAAAGTATTGTGGTACCACTCTCATGATTAGTACTGCTCTGAGACATTAGGATATCAGTCTCTTGAGCAATACAGCACTAACACATTGGGATACTGGTCTCATGAGTTCTATGACACTAACACTATGGGTACTGTTCATATGAGTAATATCACCCTAGGTCGTTAGGATACAATTTCATAAGTGATACAACACTAAGACATTAGGATTCTGGTCTCATGAATAGTACCACATTGAGACATTAGGATATCATGAGTAATACAACACCAAGACATTAGTATAATGGTCATATGAGTTATACTGCAAGGACATTAGGATGCTGGTCTCGAGATATGCTGAACTAAACCACAATAATACGAGTCTCATTACTGATACTACAGTAAGACATTGGGATACTGGTCTCACGAGTAACACCACACTAAAATATTAGAGCACCAGTCACATGAGTAATCTTAATGCCTTACTGAAAGAATGTAATAAAATTAGTTCTATAGCCCAAGTATCTGAATAATATTTTTATTTATTTCAACTTTAAATAATATGAAGTTTTTTGGCACGAACTCACAAGTGGTTTAGTTTTAAACTTGTTGCTTAGACAATCAGGTTTTGATACCCGTGTTGGACGTGGCACAGATATTCGATTGTGTAGCGTTGTTCATAGTAACAACTAGGTAAACTCCTTTATATGACATTTGGTTAATTACAACGTTCCTTAATTTTTGGAATACTTATTTCTTTACGAGTAATTTGGTGAAACGAAATGTCTCTGATGAACAGATTGTGTGCATTATAAACCGAAACTCTTTTACCGTCATCAGCGAATATCATTTCGTGTTATTGAAAATATTGGAGAATACACAGAGTATATTTCAATAAATCAAGTTAAATGTTTCCAGAGGCTTACGTAAGTGCACCTTCCATGAACAATAAAGGGTTTATCAGTTCGATATAAAACAGCTTATTGTGTTCGATAAACGATAATTTACTTTTTTTACTTATCAAAAAAGGTTTTTTTTGTGGTTTTAATGCTATAACACTGAGAGAGTTTATAAA
Source organism: Tachypleus tridentatus (assembly GCF_004210375.1). Classification (NCBI taxonomy): domain Eukaryota; kingdom Metazoa; phylum Arthropoda; class Merostomata; order Xiphosura; family Limulidae; genus Tachypleus; species Tachypleus tridentatus. The sequence goes on from NC_134834.1 coordinate 104,342,384, forward strand.
AACTGTCACAAATGATTGTGAATTTGCCTCTAGCAGCGAGATAGTCGGGTTGGGGTATTACAGTGGCGAATAATGTCGGGAAGAGCTTTATAAAAAGAATAATATTTAAACACACTAAAGTATCACGTCATATTATACTTGAACACTATAGAAATTGAAGTTTGGAAACTTCTTTTTAAGCTTATGGGAGATAGTGACGTCACACTTGAGCTCCTCGTCTACGTGAAAATAACAAAACATTTATCAGAAAGGAGCTAATGATTCAGTGGAGAAGGTGGTAACTAGAGGACAAGACAGTGACTCTGGGCGTCGTTGGAAAGGAAGACTCGGGAAGGTACATAAAAAATATTGTACTAGCAAGAAAAGAAGATAAAATGACAGTGGCATAGCTTACGCTCAGAAAACATAACGTGACACACAGTTTAGGGTTGTCTCAGGCCAACCGAATAGAAAAGTAAAACACAATATTTAACCATTGTAATCTTACTCTAAATCTAGTCCTTACAATCTCGTTCCAAGTCTAACCATTATAATTTTACTTCATGTCTAACTCATAATTTTACTCCGAGTCTAACCTTATTCCAAGTCTAACCGTTGTAATCTTACTTCAAGACTATGCTGAAAATAAAATAGGATATCTAACTGTTATTACTGTAGTCCAAACTCTGCATTTAACAACAAACACTCAGCGCTGCCGTAAGAGTCAGATCAATGTATTTTCCATGAATTCTATAATCGTTTTGTCGCTCTGTAAATTAACTAATGTAAACCATGATATGCCAGATACACGATGTGTTTTTACTTTGATTTCTATAAGTAACTGTTTTCGATAATTATAATGTGGTAAAATATTTTCCATATAATACCTATCTTGTACATGTAAATATTATTTGTGAGATTACCATGAGATTACCAGACCTTAAAATAATCACGCGTCTGTACGTGTGTGTTTGTTTTACGGCAAAAAATCGCACTGAGTTTTCTCTTGTGCCTACCGTAACAAATATAACGCCAGATTTTAACACTGTAAATCTATGGACCTAACTCTGTCCCACAAGGAAATGCTTGTCTGCATGCTTTAATCATATAACCCAAACATCTATTTGACGAAAAGTGTCTTTATATCTCTTAATGCTGATTATAACAAAAAACGAACTCACCACATTATTGATGTTTATAATTATCAAAGTTAAGTAGAATAAGCTTCATATTTTCCATATTACATAAAACTGGGTTCTAGCATTATGTCTGTGGGAAGGAAAATTAGATCTCCCTAAGGCATCTTTCAGTACTTGTAAATATATACAGGGCGTCCCAAAAAATGTATATACACTATGAATTATTATAAATACAATGTTTATTAAGACATATCTAGGTTTTGTAATCCAAGTTTAAGATGACAAGTGTAGAATCTTTTCAGTTATCGCAGGTGTTCGAGCTGATGACCGTTCTGAACCAGGCACTGCTGATAACGCGGACAGATGGAATTGCAAACTTCACGATTCATTTCATTTGGTATTTGGGTGCATTTTCTTTCAGTTGCTGCTCTCAGCTCATTGATTGTTGCAGGTTTTGTGTTATAAACCTTATATTCGACAAATCCCCATGAAAAAAGTCCAGAAATGTGAGATCTGTTTGGAAAATTTTCGCCAAGTTAGACCCACAGTACATCAAAGTTTTGTAGAGAAGAGTCGTTCCAGAATTGAAAAAGAGATTTCCAGATGGATCTGGCATTTTTCAGCAAGATCTGGCTCCGTGCCACACATCGAAACTTGTGAAGAATTTTATGACTACAACGCGAATAAAGGTGCTGGACTGGCCTGCAAACTCTCCTGGACTGGCCTGGAAACTCTCCGGACTTAAATTCCATTGAAAATCTTTGGGCGATTTGTAAAGAAAGACTTCAGGGAAAAGACCGAACTACGAAAGATAAGCTGATTGAGGCCCTAATTGAGGTGTGGTACCGCGATCCAAAAATGAGTAAAGATTGCAGTCAACTCGTGGACTCGATGATAAAGCGGGTTAATGATCTTCTGAAAAATAAAGGCGGTCATATCATGTATTAATTTGTGAGTAATTTTCTGAATTATCATCAATAAAACGCAAAAAATTGAAAAAATCGTAATTTTCCGTCTTGTTTCAATTAACTTGCACAAGGGTGTATATGTTTTTGAGGAGTATATATATATATATGATGAATGAGGTAAACTTTACACAGAACGATTATAAATAATGTTTAGCAGCTCACATCATCCTAACTCACAAACGGTATGAAAAGAAAGTGAAATTGTACGTGGATTTTAAGAGTATCACGTGGAGCTGCCACAGTTAACACAAGTTGCAATATACGTTATCACTTTTATATTATCCTAATCAAAATATGCTCTTCTAGCAGAAAGAATGTATTGACACTAGAACAATGAGTCACATCTTGTATGATATGCTAGGCCACTTCTCAGACAATTTCATCTTTGAGATATGAAACTCTGTGAGGATTTCAATGGTTCAAGCACGACTTTAGGTATTCACATAACCCTAACTCACCTGTATCCTTAGCATCATGGAAGTTTGTAAGAAATGCTTCATGAAGATTACCTTTTGACCAGATGTAACATTGATATACTCTTCAAAACAAGAAACGCAAAAGGGATATTTTTGTTACTTTAAAGAGAAATATATGTAATAACGTTACAAGCTCAGAGTATGTGATGTTACACGTGTTAAGGCACTGATTGTCAGACCAAACTGACAATAAAGTTGTGCACTTTGAAAACGGAGAAAAACATCGGATTTTTCGCCAAAACGCATTCATATCCAATAAATTTGTTTGAGAGAACTGCATATTCTGCAAGTGCAACATGTGCAAAATCCCTATAAAAGTGACGGGTTCTCGGTTCTCATAGCTCAGTGTTAAGCCACCGACACGCAATACAGTTACGCCAAGACTGACTGAAGCACAACGCAACAACGCTATTGGTCGCTTGGAAGCAGGCGAATCTCGATCAGATGTTGCCAGAGCCGTGAATGTCCACCCAAGCACCATCACTAGGCTATGGAATCGTCACCAACAACATGGATCAACTCGTGACCGTCCACGATCTGGCAGACCTCGTGTGACCACGCCCGCACAAGATCGCTACATCCGGTTACGTCACCTTCGGGATAGGATCACAACTGCGACGTCTACTGCCTCAACCATACCAGGGCTGCGTGGGATTTCCGATCAGACCGTACGCAACCGTCGACGAGATTCTTAGGCCCTATGTGCAACCCATCATGGTGAACGTCAACGACGTTTTTCAACATGACAACGCCCGTCCTCACACAGCCCGACTCACCACTGTTTTCTTGAGACACCACAACATCGATGTTCTTCCCTGGCTCTCCAGATCACCAGGTTTAAACCCCATCGAACATCTTTGGGACGAGTTGGACCGACGTCTGCGACGGCGACAACCTCAACCGCAGACTCTACCTCAGTTTGCAGCAGCTTTGCAGGCTGAGTGGACAGCCATTCCACAGGATGTGATTCGTCATCTCATCGCTTCCATGGGCAGGAGATGACAAGCAGTTATTTATGCTCACGGGGGGCATACTCGTTATTGACGTTGAGTGACGTTAAACTTCAACCAGTGAGCGTGGACTTCGCCTTTGCAGACTTTTGATGTTCAGCAGTGAATGTGCAAAGTTTCACACATGTCATAAAGAACTACACGGAATAAACTTGTTAACAATTTGTCTCATATTTTGCCTTTTGCGTTTCTTTTTTTTGAAGAGTATACATGATAACGTTTTCAGAAAGGGTGAAGTGTGCTTCATCAGCCTATAAGCTGTCGACAGGCCATTGATCATCCACTTCCGATCTTGCAAATAACTGCATTAGAAAATCAATATTTCATGTTAATTCTATCTTTCCAGGGCTCAAAAATGAAACAGATTGTAACAAAACATTTGTAAAGTTGAAAGAAGAATGTTAAGAACTGGTGGCTAAAACTTGCAAATCATGATTCTGGCGTAATGTGCACTGTGTCGGCTACAACATGGCTGATCTCAATGAAAGTTTCAATAGGTGCTAGTCTGCCTGTTCATAAGTTCAACTTCTCATCTCATATTATTTTATGGATGTGTTTTAAAATGTATGTATTCTCTGGCACTGAATAATTGAATGTGATAAAATTTTAATAATTCACCTCTCTGAACCAAATTTATGTCAGTGGCATGGGTTTAGGTTTGAAGAGAGACAAACCAGGGGACATCTCTCCCCCACTGGGGTGTTTAGGAATGTATTTTCTTCCTCTCCAACCTACCCGTGGAATTTTTAGTTGATTACTACACGATGAAATTGTGATTGGTATTGAGTTTTATATAAAAGTCGGCTTTCCCAACTAAAGTTCGGGATGTCGGTGTCTCCTTTCACCCCTCTCGTGATTTAGTTTAGGTTAGATATCGTTTTCATGATTTGAATTGATTTTTGTTTGATGGTTTTAGAATTTTTTGTTAGTTGTGCCTCACAATGAATTATTTGATTAGTTTTGACAAAGCCTGAGCTGTTTGGTCGGTTTAGAACAGCACTGTGAAGATCAACAGGACCTATGGCATGTCATTGGTTGTGATGGTCGATGATTTGACCAATGAAGGAACACCAAAAAGAAGCAAGGCATGAGGTACTACACTAAACACTTCTTAAATTATTCTCAAATGATAAACAGTGGTATTTATACTCATGAAAAATACGAGAAAGAAACCATATTAGCAACTTGCGATAACTATGGCATTTACATTCACATTGTAACATTAAAAATCTTGTACAATTTCATCCATCTATGACACACCATTTGTAAGATATACTGATTGCAAAACTATGTATTATCGTAATGCGTAGGGGTCGAGAAAAAATTGACTGCTGCCTTCAATCTTTTACTCTATGATGCTTATAAATAACTCCTAAAGTTGAGTTGTAGCCTTAATTAAGCACCTAGTATTTTTGTGTGGAAATAATAAAAAAAAATTACTACTTAATAGTGAGTTCAGTTTATAAGCATGTATTATTTCCATGTTTTATAAATAATAGTTTCGTTTCTGTTAGCTAGATGGCACCGATTGCTATCGTATAACAAACGTTTATGACTCTTCATTGGACAAACATAATATTTGTAAAGAACAGTTTTAGTATAAATAAATAAAGCAACTCTAACTTAATATTAAATGTATTACGTAGATCAAGTATTTATGCAACTGACAAATCTGTGTTATTGATGTCTGAGTTTAAAAACACCCATTTTTTAATGATCAAAATAATACATTATATAATTGTCTGCTTTTCTACATGAATCAATGATAATCAGAAATAACACAATTATTACACATTTGTTGACCATAACTAGCAAGCACTCAAATTGCTCACCTTAAACCATCATTAAAACATACAAGGCTTACAACAGCCCGTTAATATAATATGGATGTCAAATCACATACAACATGTCTGACAACACACTACAGAAGATTCAAATACAACAAAATAAAATACGAAGAGCAGCAAACCGACTGCCGCAATACACATTTGTCAACTATGTAGACAAAGTCTTGAAATAAAAGTATACCTCAGAATGACTGGTATGGGTATGTAATCTACCTTAAGAATAAGTTAACTGAAACAGTATACAAATATGACTTGAAAACAGAACATAAAAACGAATTAACTGAGTCATTATACAAGTTAGCCAAAATACATCTCGCCATACAACGTATTTCAACAATCATAAATCACTCAATAAAACACATAACTATAAATATGGTGCGTATATGTTTACATTTATATAAGGTTTCTATTTTTAACAGCTCTGGGCACAGGACAGGTAGAATATTCAGCACCTATCCTGTGAAAGTAGGTTTTCACGGGGCACTCCCTTCACCCCCACAGCAGATTCTGAGGCACTTGGATTTACAGATCCCAGCCACTCCGTGGCCCTGATCACGGAACGTTCTGCTGATTATTGTGGGTTGGTCTGCGGCTTGCTTCTGCCGGCGGGCTCTGGACTTGTCCACCTCCTTTTGGCCGCCTTTGTTTCGCTCTGCTTTTTCACTCGACATTCTCATGCTGCCCCATCTCATTTTATTGCCTCAAATTAACATACAGGAAATGTACAGATAAATAATCTTCCACGAGTGAGGACGAAGAGGAACTACAACGTTTCCCCAGTTGGAGAGAGAATTCCTCAGACTTCACTCTCTCTTTGAACTAAGCCCCTGCAAAGATTTCGTTTCTTTGTATATGAATCAACATGACTCTAGAACGTATTGGAGTCGATTGTATGCGTATGCAGTGAGTTGGGGTACATTTGAACACGTAGTTTCTGTAAATATTATCTTAATGTCAGTTCAGTGCTGTGGGGTGTTTGTATTATCCTGGAGGGACCATTCCAGCTTCACTGGCTCTCAGTATAATCCATAACTAGAGAAATTTATATGACAATATATACATTTCCATTCAATTATAAAAGTGAAACAAAGGTTTACCTATCAACGAAATTGCTTGATAAAAGAGGGAAAACAGACAATAAAAATTACAAATGGTAAATATGATGTAGAGGTACCAAGAAACAAGAAATACAAATACAAAAAACTGTATAAAAATCACCCCATCTGTTGCTAGTAAGCGCTGAGTCAACCTTACTTAGATTAAAATTGTTAACCACTGTAAACTATATAGTACTATTCTGTTTGTATGCTTTTATTCAAACCTAACTTCATTAAAATGATAGAGCTTTAAAATTTACTTGTAGCTAAAACTTGTTATTGGATAGATCAGAGTACTCGTACAGTACTTTCCATAAGGGTGTGTGTATAAACACAATAATTAATTTTTGTAAACATTTTTATTATTTGTATATAAATTTTATGTTACTAACATTTATTTGTTGTGTTAATAACAACATAAATTTTGTCTTGCTGCATTTATCTTTGTGTGGGTGTTCTGGCGTCTTGCCCAGCTGAGGAAAACAATTGTCATATTTTGGGATCTGTTATTAACTTAGTGAATTGGCCATAAACGTTAATGGAAAACAGGGAAGGAAGTGGTTGTGATGACTAAATATACATAATTCCCCCATGGGGCAGTGGTAAGTCGTCAGATTTAAAGCACCACAAGCAGGATTTCGATTCCTCCTCGGTGGACACAGAAGATAGTCTGATATGCCTTTGCTCTAAGAAAAAAACACACAAATAATGAGTAAATTTACCTTCCATAACTAGCATGTAATTTTTAGTACAGAGCCTGTTTTATTTTATTTTTTTAGCTCTGAGGTGTCAGGAACAGTTAAACCTAAACTTCACAGTCGCTTACAACTGGACCACTTTTGTTTCATTTCAATAAAGATCACTATTTGTAGACAGATTGATATGTAAACAAAATAAAAAAAATACAAATTAATATTGTTACAACCATAACTGGGAAAGACTAGTTCTTGATGACGAGAAACCCACTTGAAATACAAATGTACCTCAGAACGACTGGTATGGGTATTAACACTTTTTGATAAGCAGAGAACAACGTTTCAATCTTCCTAGGTCATTTTCAAGTTAACATGAAGGTCAAAACGTTGTTCTCTGCTTATCAATAAAGGTGGGAGAGATTAGATATCAGGGTAGGTGATGTCTTATATTCCTTTTCTGCTGTCTCTTATATTAGTTAGGTTCATGGACGTACAACGCTAAAAAACAGGGTTAGATTTCCAGCAATAAACACAGCAAATAGCAAACAAGTTTGATTTCCTGTTGTAGACAGATCGCCCATTGCGCAGCTTTGCGCAAACGGTCAAACAAACCTTCTTGTGTGACATAGTCTCTCATTAAGTATTGTTTGTTGTTTATTACTTTTCTTTATACTGTGCTCAGTTATACTTCTCAATGTGTTTTGGATATAACTGATTTCACAATACAGATTTTCCTAATTCGTAGGGTTTGATTTACAAGGTGTTTTAATTGTCTGCTGTTTCAACTCTACTAGGTGTAAGTTTCGGAATCTCTAAGGCAACTTGGACAAGAATGACTTTAGTCTGATTTTCCTCTACGACTTCAAACTTAAACGAAAAGCTACCTAAACTACACGGAACGTCAACAAGACGTTCATTCAGTCATGAATCTGTTACTGAACGCACAGTTCAGCATTGGTTCCAACAGTTTCGACATAGAGATGAGAATCTTGAAGATCATGAAGGTTGTGGAAGGAAGCCATCCTTAAATAAAAACACATTAAAGGAAGCAGTTGAGATAGACACTCACACAACCATACGTGAGCTTGCATAAAAGCTAGGCACAAGCAAGTGTGATTGGAAAGATGGAGAGGTTGGGTAAATGGTTTCCGCATAAGCTGACTGAAGATCAACAAAATCGGCATTATGAGACCTGTCAAGGATGACGCTCCAAAAACTGAACGAATTGAAAATTTTAATTAAAGCTAAAAATAATACACAAATTAACTTTGTTTTCATTATAAGTGATGATCAAGTAAGAAAAATAGTTTCTTTTGAAGTCTACAAAAAGCCTGAAACATATCAATTACCAAAACTGCAAAATGTTTCTTTATCAAATTCAATCAAAACAATGCGTCTACCACATGTTTCAGTCAGTGAGGTGTATGTGCCCTAATCACTTAGTGTTTTTTTTTGTAAAAAATATGTTCTCAATTATTTTAATATGGGGCCAAACCTTAAATTTTTTCTTGAATTAAGAACACACAAACCCCACCATACATTTAAAAACAGCCATAGAAGTTTTCCACGAAATGTATCCCACATCAGAAGTCAAAGTTCTTTATTTCATTGAATAAGTTGTACTCATGTATATAATATATTCGTGTATATAAGACAGACAAACTGATACAATATGTCATAAATAAGTGTGAAGACTCCACGATCACTCCTAATTTGGCATGACATACAAATCAATAGATAATGTGTTTTTCATGACATCACCACTGAACGGCTTTATGGCTTCTATTGCAACTAACAAATACAATTTACTTACCCCATCTTTCGTAAATTGTACAAATACAAAATCTGCAGATGCTACCGAACAAATTAAGACTACCCCAACTCAAATAATGTCACGAAAATTCAATGGTAACAGATGAGTAGAAGCTAAAATAGATTATTCTGCTATAAAATCAATCAGACCACATTATATATCATTAATTGTACAATACACATGTATAAAATAGTCCAATATAGTAGGCATGCACAAAGCAACAGAAAATTTACTTTTGACTTTCATAAAAGACAATCGGTCCTAACTGCCATGCTTATCTCATAAGCACTGTCTTCTGTGACATCAGGTGGGTACGAAAAATAATTTAAATATAAATCTAGCATAGTAGCATTAACTTACTTGATTTACACACTTCACCTTAACTTTTTCATATAATAAAATCTGCTTACAGCAATTTAAGAAATTAACATTAAGTTACAATCATACCATTAGGCGTGACTTCACAGAGTGGCACCATTCAAAGTCATGCAGTGTATACCGATTACCTCTTTTACTTTTGGTTGAGAACTAACTATATCCAGGGAAGTCTTCCACTCTGTCTCAGTTTCCCTGATGTAGCTTATTTCTATCTCTGGGCAGTACACGTAGTAATAGTGTCTAATAATTCCTTCATATTTTTACGTGAATGTGTCCAGAAGAACAACTTTCATGCATTTGGAGTTGTTCAGACACACACACACACACTGGTGCTTTTCAGTCCCTGCATTCTTCAAAACCTGTGTTTTATAGCTATAAAGATCCCTAGATGCATCACGCTTTGGTCACCATGTCTTGGTAGTTCATGGCAATGATAAAATATTCTATCCTGCACACTTAACTGATCATATAATTGCTAAATTTTGCATGCCTCAACACTATGTTGTCCATTTTGTGATAGTTACTCAACATGTTACTGCACATTTTGTGATAGTTACACAACATGTTACTGCACATTTTGTGATAGTTACTCAACATGTTACTGCACATTTTGTGATAGTTACACAACATGTTACTGCACATTTTGTGATAGTTACACAACATGTTACTTCACAGTAAGTAGTACCTTTGCCAGGTTTGAATTTTTTAATTGCTCTTTACGAAGTTTCTGAATGATCACCAGAATTCACTTCCGGACAATACTGACTTTCCATTTCGTGTATGAATTTGTCACTACTGTTGCCAGAGATTTAGCCAATGTATGGTGTCCAGGTTTCGAGCGCTCTACGAATTATTATGATCTCACACAGGATTAGGAGATAGCTTATAAACATTTGTGTACTGCAAACCCACTGGTGTTGTACAGTAGAGTTGTATTTTTGCAAACATTCATATTGTGAACTCTCTACCATGCAAAACAAATACATGTAAAAAAATACAGAAACTGCAAGTATTTCTTTTTTTTTTGTGGTACATAATTAGCAGTTAGAAGCACTTAGAGTATGAATGACGTGTGTAATAACATGCTCCAACCCACCCTTTATCTATGATAAAATCTTTATAATTTAGTACCACTGGTATCCAGAAAAAGTGGACAGTGCTGATAGAAACAAGATAGTGTTCGTGTTTCGACCTATGCACACTTCAAGGACTAAAATGCACTGTTATATTCTTTCATCCATGCAAATCACTCAGTAATATTAATCAGCACAGAATAGTAAAAAACATATATATAATATTAAATGTAGCCTCAAAAGCATCAAACTTTTAGTTGGTTAGGAGGATCAGTGGATACTCCATATCTACCAACTAAGCATATACTTTCATGAAGTCCTTGAAACAGTTCTCAGATTCTCAACTCCAGCTTGAAATGTGCGACCTAAGAAAAGTATTCAAATTAAAAATAAAGATACATTTTCCATTTCAATATTTTTAATACAAGTTTTATCAATCTATAAAAAATTGTAGATGCTCTCCACAAACCAAATGGCATAAAATCCATCAAGAATATTGAGCCTACCTTAATCATTCAATTTTTCCTTGCAAGTATCAATTAGTTAGGTATAATATGCTCAACTGACTGGTACCTTCCAACACCTCTGTAAACACCTTTTACACCTTTGTAAACTGTAAAACAAAGGGTTAAGCGCATATTACTAAATTCATCCATCTGAAGTCCATATAGAACCTTGGGTACCATCCTTCATTCGGAAAATCACCACGGGAGATGACCACGTGCTCTTTGAAGATTATATTACCCTATTCTCCAACATCCATTCAATTTCATTGGTGGCGGTATCTCAGGTGCTCAAGGATTATGACACAGTTGCTGTTTTATCAGATGCCTATCACTTGTATCTATGTGATGACACGTAACTGTTGTTTGGCCTCATTAACACATCAACAAACGCTTTCAATAAGCAGTTCACTGAGTTCATACCTTCGTGTTAAATTCAGATTATTTGCACAGTCCTCAACAAAAATATTGTGCCTTGGAATTATGTGTCATTCTTCTACATAGCACAGTGGCTGTGATGTTAGTGATACATCTAGTTTTTTTTTCGTCTTTTACCATACAAATAACGAAGCTGAATAATCAAACGTCTACAGTTACAGTTACACTGTTTGAAAGTGGCGTGTTTCAGGAATTAGTTCTGTTATCACAATATAAAGTGGCAACACATTGGAGTGTATTTATAGTACTGTATGGAATACCACTTCCACGTTAATGACAGCCACTATATTTTTAACCATGCACATGTACTTTCCAGTGCTATAGAGCTTAATCTAGCCATCAATGGATAGTTCAGTTGCAGAACTGCACATTGTCAGTTCATAAGCAAATCTAGCTGTCAATTTATGCAGTGGTTTATCTATAACACAATGATGTCTTTAACTAGATTTGAGATAACTACCTTTGCTTGGCATGCAATTTTAACAAGAAAAAAGTTTGAGACATGCCTCTTAAATCATATCTAGCGTCTCGCCTTTCACCACAATGAAATTTACACTAACTAGCTAAGTGGAGGCTTAGCACAGAGTATTAACTTAACGATATTAAGTTTATGTATGCTCCACGGTCCACTAAGAAGTCAACATAGTGCCCTTTTATGTGTTGCTGGTTTCTTTTCTTACTCCAGTATGTGATTTGATATGATCATTTCAAACCATGTTGCTCATGAAATTGCCTCCATGAGAGATTGAAGAGTCCTCAGTTCCATATGGTGTTACATAAGCGCACTTGATAACATATCTTAATCTCCAGGAAACATTGTAGGAAATGCCTTTCCGTATAACTTCCTTAAATAATTTACATATATGGCCTTTATGGTCTTTGCCTATAAGCTTTAAGTTTGACCCTATAGATTACCCAGCTCTCTATAAAGTCAAATATGTGATGCAAACTACTAACAATTGTGTCCCAGTTATTGTGTTGAGCCTCATTCAAGTGCTTGTGGAATTAAGTAGTGTATTGTCTGAACAAAAGACATGAGATATTATTCCGTTTTTCATTAAATCCATCTCTTCAATATTCAAAACAAAAACTTACTTTAAATGTTTGACGGAATGGTACATGTGCTTTTTTGCTGTTCCATTGAACACTGATAGGTTTACAAGCTCCAATTCCCAACTTCTGTGCCCAAATCCTGTCGAGATATTCTTCGAAGTTTATCTTATTCTTGAAATACGGACATGCATTCATCCCCGAACCAAATCATCAATGGAATGTCTCAACACAAGTTATCATGTACCATCGGTGCTAATATTACATGAGATTCCACACTTTGATGTCACATTCTGTCATGTCTCAAACAAAGATCGTTCTGGCTATCTGTGCTGTTCGTCAGTGTGCTATGCTGAACCTGAAGACTTATGACTAACTCCTACTTTCCTTGAATCAAAACGATGTCATGTCCCTGCTCCAACTGATGGTATTTTGAGAAAATGTACCGCAATTCCTTAAGCGTATCTCGCTAATTCTTCTTGATATTTGATGACTTTACACAGTAAATTGTAAGACTTGGGCTGATCCACGAGCACTTTAAAGTCTCATGTCAATAAAATGAGACGTGTTCAAGCCACCTAAAGTCACCATGGCTTTTTTTACTATCCTGACTATTAGTTGTAACAACAATAAACTGCATAAAGGATGCCACAGATTGCCGTTAAACTTTTTTAACTCTAAGAATATATCTAGAACATATTGCTTTCACTATGGTCAATGAAAGTTCTAGATTTAGAATACTGCTTCTACTGACCGTTTACAATATTCTCAGATTCGTTTGTTTTGAATTTTCGCGCAGAGCTATACGAGGGCTATCTGCGCTAGCCATCCCTAATTTAGCAGTGTAAGACTAAAGGGAAGGTAGCTAGTCATTTCCACCCACCGCCAACTCCTGGGCTACTCTTTTGCCAACGAATGGTGGGATTTACCGCACATTATAACGCTCACATGGTTGAAAGGGCGAGAGTGTTTGGTGTGACGGGGAAATTTCTTGGTAATAATTATATTAACATTACACACGCCTCAGACAATAATTAATGGTAATAAAAGTTTAGTATTACTTATCAAACAATATGATATTGTTTGGTGGCCCGGCATGGAAAGGTGGGTTAAGGCGTGCGCTTCGTAATCTGAGGGTCGCGGGTTCGCGCCCGAGTCACGTCAAACATGCTCGCCCTCCCAGCCGTGGGGGCGTTATACTGTGACGGTCAATCCCACTATTCGTTGGTAAAAGAGTAGCCCAAGAGTTGGCGGTGGGTGGTGATGACTAGCTGCCTTCCCTCTAGTCTTACACTGCTAAATTAGGGACGGCTAGCACAGGTAGCCCTCGAGTAGCTTTGTGCGAAATTCCAAAAACCAAACAAAACCAAACCTTGTTTGGTGGCCCGGCATGGAAAGGTGGGTTAAGGCGTTCGACTTGTAATCTGAGGATCGCAGGTTCGAATCTCGGTTGCACTAAACATGCTCGCCTTTTCAGTCGTGGAGGCGTTATAATGTGATGGTCAATCCCACTATTCGTTGGTAAAAGAGTAGCCCAAGAGTTGGCGGTGAGTGGTGATGACTAGCTGCCTTTCCTCTAGTCTTACACTGCTAAATTAGGGACGGCTAGTGCAGATAACCCTCGAGTAGCTTTGCGCGAAATTCAAAAACAAACAAATAATATTGTTTGGCATATCATGCTAAAGACGTCTAATAAGTTACATATTAGCCTGAAGATGAATGAACACGGTTGGATGGCCAACTACTTTGTGTATATGTACGTATAACGCACGTGTTTGTACGCATGTAAATCTATATATATAAGTATGATACGACTTACACGAAATAAGATTGTAGAAAGTCCTATACTGTTAAACACGACATCGTATTAATTAGGAAAGTTACCGTGTCAGTTAAAAAAATGTCCCCAAAATAAGTTGTGGCAGTGTAATCACAATTTATATGATATAAATACGAGCTGTCCCCTTCTGGGACAGCGATAAGTCTTCGAATTTACAAAGCTAAAATCAAGGGTTCGATTCCCCTCGGTGGACACAGCACATAGCCGCATGTGGCTTTCCTATAAGAAAAGCAAGCAAAATACATGCTAACAACATAATAAATACATATATTTCATGTAAATGTTAAACCTTAATTAATGTATATATTTTCTATAAATAAATGCTAAAAGCCTAATAGACATATTTCTCTAGCGCGTAAGGCGTGCGACTCGTAATCCGAGGGTCGCGGGTTCGAGCTCCCGCGTCGCGCCAAACATGCTCGCCCTCCCAGCCGTGGGGTGTTATAATGTGACGGTCAATCCCACTATTCGTTGGTAAAAGAGTAGCCCAAAAGTTGGCGGTGGGTGGTGATGACTAGCTGCCTTCCCTCTAGTCTTACACTGCAAAATTAGGGACGGCTAGCACAGATAGCCCTCGAGTAGCTTTGTGAGAAATTCCAAAAACCAAAAACCAAAGACATATTTCTCATAAATATGTGCTAACAACCTAGTTTATGCATACTTTAACATGTTGGAAGGAATGACAACAAAACCAAAACCTAGCTATAGAACCTGCAACTTTTAAGACCGTCCATGAACAACAGATTTTATGCATAATAGAGAACTTAATAAAAAAAAAAAAAGTCATTTTCAAAGGGTTTGCAAATGCCCTGCAGAAAGAAAAATTGGAAACTTGTGACTAGTCAAGTGAACCGGAAGAACGTGACATCAGAAAGGCTCTCGTGGAGACAGCGCTTCCTTGTTCTCCATCGTCTACATTCAGTACTGATATCCAAAGCCCGAAAATTCGATAAATTTATTAGTATTAGACGTAAGAAGAAAGAGTTTTTCTTCGATCACTTTCAGTTATGTCGCGCGAGGCATATCGCCTTTGTCTTTTATGTTTTGTTTGTTTTGAATTTCGTGCAAAGCTGCACGAGGGCTATTTGCGCTAGCTGTCCCTAGCAGTGTAAGACCGCCGCCAACTCTTGGGCTACTCTTTTACCAACGAATAGTAAGATAGACCGTCTCATTATATCGCCTCCACGGCTGAAAGGACAAGCATGTTAGTCTCTTATGATTCAGAGACAATAAAAAAAAACCTGAACTTAAATGAACACTTCATGAAACAACACTTAAATACTCAGCCTCGAAAACAAGTGACCTCCCCAATCTTTCTTCTTTAGAGTGGTTTTTAACCTCTTCAGTGCCGTAGACGGGATAACTCGTCGAAGCCGATCGGTAACACAGTGCCACTGACGAGTTAATTCGTTCTCAATAATACCTAACTTGAACGCTAGACGTCAGCACCATGCATGCATTTGACCTACTTACAAATTGTTTCACTTTTGATCCAAAATGTCGTCACGAAAAAAGTTGCAAAATGAAGAAGCATAAGAGTTGTATTGTAACATCTGAAATACTTGGCAGTCAACAAAGAAAATGTGTTTGATAATTAACAAACTTATATTAACGGTTTCAAAGAATTAGCGTCGCACAGGATAACGCAATACTCAATTAGCAGATTCAGGAATAGACGGAACAAAATCATGCCATACTACAACAAAAACAAAAACATTCGCCAGTGCCTTTCAGACACTAATTCTAACATTAATTAGTTCAACTGAGATTTTGAAACTAGCTGGAATAAGCGTTTAGCGACAAGCGTTATCCTCAGACAAATAAAAGGAAAATAAATAATATAGAAGTTATTCTAATACACTTTATTAATTCTAGCATTGCCAGAACATCACAATAATATACATTATACAGATAATAAATAAATAATAAATCAAAGTCATGGTCGATCTACGGAGATAAAGAAATCACCACTTTAATAACTGCTGTTTTTAACATAAATTGTTACTCTTTTATAAGTTATTACATATTTATTTGTAAACATACTTCGAGATAAAGTTCGACATTCCTAATACCTAGCATTAATTACTTGACAGTTTTCTTAGTTAAATAAAAAAAAGAGGGAGATATATATTATAGTAAGTTCATAGGTGGCGCTAAAGTCGTACAATTAAACAAACTGTAACAACGTTCCGGCAGTTCGTAGAAACTACAGTATGACAAGTCGATTATTTTGAAGATTATTACAACAATGGATAATATATCGATTTTTTTCCCCGAAGAGAAACTAATATCACTAATTTTAAAAGTTTTGTTGTTTAGTTTAGATTTCTTTTACTGCTGTTCTAGTTTTAGTTTTCAGTTTTATAAATTATCAGACTGTTAACTTGTGGTTCATTTGTTTGTTTGTTTTCATAGTTTCGCACAAAGCTACTCGAGAGCCATCTGTGCTAGCCGTCCCTAATTTAGTAGCGTAAGACTAGAAGGAAGGCAGCTAGTCATCACCACCCACCGCCAACTCTTGGGCTACTCTTTTATCAACGAATAGTGGGATTGACCGTCACATTATACGCACACACGACTGAAAGGGCGAGCATGTTTGGCGCGACGGGGATGCGAACCCGCGACCTTCAGATTACGAGTCGCACGCCTTAACACGCTTGGCCATGCCGGGCCAATGGTTCATTTGAAACCAAGAAGGGCCTGGCATGGCCTAGCGCGTTAAGGCGTGCGCTTCGTAATCTGAGGGTCGCGGGTTCGCGCCCGAGTCGCGCCAAAACATGCTCGCCCTCCCAGCCGCAGGGGGGTTATAATGTGACGGTCAATCCCACTATTCGTTGGTAAAAGAGTAGCCCAAGAGTTGGCGGTGGGTGGTGATGACTAGCTGCCTTCCCTCTAGTCTTACACTGCTAAATTAGGGACGGCTAGCACAGATAGCCCTCGAGTAGCTTTGTGCGAAATTCCAAAAACCTAACCTAACCTGAACCCAAGAAATGGTAGAGCGAGTTTCGTCGTCTTAATTCTATAGGAAGTTGAGCACTGTGTTAAGTTAAACAAAAAGCGACATTTAAAATACGATAATATGGGAAAAATGTTGTCTTGGTAACAAGAAAAAGAACATGAGAATAGTGTGTAATGCCTAAGGTTAAATATTAAAACAATTTCATAATTAATAGAGAACTAGTGTTACAAAGGAAGTTCTAGTATCCTTCAGAGTGTAATAATTTAGTAGTAGTGTTCAGTTAATACATGTTTATACATTAGCTACATGTCAAGTTGTGCATTTGCTAGATGGATAATCGTAGAAAATAAAATTACGTATCAAAATGTTTCCCTTCGAGAGTACATTACAGGGAAAATATTCATTTTTTCTTGCAACTTTCAAAATTTCATATTCATATAAACACCGATCCGTCTCTCTTCATATACGCTGAACAGTCTGAGAAAAACTTAGTAACAACAAGAATGTATCTGTTTTTACATGAGAATTTAACAGATAAAATCTGACTTATTCTGTCGAATGATTGAAAGAAAAATTTCGAAGGTAGAAACATGAACGAAAATACGCATAAAAGGAGGAACGTGTTTGAAAATACAATTATTGTTGCTCTGTTTATTTTTTGTTTTCTCAAGTTGATGCAGTATTCGTTATTTTGTTATACCATTTAAAATAAATCGATCTGAATTGAATCTGGCCGGGCATGGCCAAGCGTGTTAAGGCGTGCGACTCGTAACCTGCGGGTCGCGGGATCATATCCCCGTCGCGCCAAACATGCTCGCCCTTTGAGCCGTGGGGGCGTTATATGTGACGGTCAATCCCAAGAGTTGGCAGTGGGTGGTGATGACTAGCTGCCTTCTCTCTAATCTTACACTGCTAAATTAGGGACAGCTAGCACAGATAGCCCTCGAGTAGCTTTGTGCGAAATTCAAAAACAAACATTGAACCGAGTATCTTCTCTTTCATACCTTTTATAGCAAAAATGGCAACTGTCAATTAGCGTTCACTTCAGTAGCTGTCGCTTCTTGCACTCAGTGAAATGACAAAAAACGGAGGAATACAGCGGACAAAATCCCCGCTACTACTTAGGAAACCTGAGAGCTTTGCTGTACTGAATGCATCCATTGCATTGAAACTCAAACATTTTTACCAAAAATGCATTGCAGTCAGTCTCCTCTGTTTAACAGCAAATCCAATGGAGTTTTCCTTATTGAAATAATATTGGAATAATAATAATAAAAAAGTTGTAAACAGTCCACTAGACAATCATATTGCATTTGCGCTCTGATCCACGAGATTGGTTTAACTGCACATTTTATACTTATTCGTATATTTTAAAAAAATTTGCTGTTAATTGGTTTAACGAGCATCTGTTAATATTGAATAATTGCCATGAGAAAATAGAACCTATAGGAAGAAAAGGTTTAGTAGAAATGAAAACCGATAATCAAATTTATGTTTTTTTTAAATACTGAGATTCAGAAAATCCTTCTTAAATAGAACAACACATAAAAAGTATTTTATAAGGCTTATTAAACTACAGGAAAATTCATTTATCTTAGAGAATGCGTATTTCATATAAATGTTGTATTTACATGTTATTATTTTCTGAGTGCAAAGCTACGTAATAAACTGAATATCTGCACTCTGTCCACCATGTTGAACTAAATCCGGATCTCAGCGTTGTAACGTATTTAGACAGTAGCACTGTTTGAGACATTGGTTTTGGAAAGAAATATAAGACCACGATAAAATGGATATCTAAGATGCTATGCAAGCTTAGGTAATTATTAGATTTTTTTTACGAAATCTGTAAAACGAAAATATTTTATTAAGAATTCAATGGTGAGTGGACTAGATTTTAGTGGAAAATATAAATGTTTGTTTTAATTTTCGCCCAAAGCTACACGAGGGCTATCTTTGCTAACTGTCCCTAATTTAACAGTGTAAAACTAGGGGGAAGGCAGCTAGTCATCGCCACCCACCCCCAACTCTTGGGCTACTCTTTTACCAACGAATAGTGGGATTGACCTTCTTCACATTATAACGCCCCCACGGCTGAAAGGGCGAGCATGTTTGGTATGACGGGGATTCAAACCCGTGACCCTCAGATTACCAGTCGAATGCCTTAACCCACCTGGCCATGCAGGACCAAGATACAATTAAATTAGAAAAATGTTTTAGTTACATTTGAAAATATATACAACAAAGTGTGTTTTGCAGGATCTTAAGGAAGTTTATATCTAAAAATGGATGTTTTAAAAGTAATATAAAACAATCAACATATAATACAATATATATACTTAAAGGTAATATGTATTTATTAATAATACAACACGAACGACAGTGGCACAGCAGTGTGTTTACGGACTTACAACCCTAGAATCCATGTTTCGATACCTGTGGTGGGCAGATCATAGATAGCCCATTGTGCAGCTTTGTGCTTAATTACTAACAACAATATTAAGTTGCAATATAAGATATAAAACTATAAAAAAGGGTATTTTGTTAGATATATCAACCCTCATTATGTACTAGACCATCAGTGTGTATAACAAAAAAGTACTTTGTAATTGTAATTGTAAAACAATAGAACAAGGAGTGTGTGTTACAAATACAGAACAATTAGCAGCAAAGTAAAAAACCCAGTTGAGAGAATGACTGATATATAATAAAAATACTTAAGAATGGGGCTGTTTTATTACAAATTCCAAACTTCGGTAATTTTAAGTCTGATATGAATATCAAGGTAAAAGAAAAGATATACTTTATTTAGGTTATAATTTTATAACAAAATGGACGTGTGACTAAAAGTATATACTCATAGAATGAACAGGTATAGCATGGTTCCTGGCAGAACAAATAACAAAATGGACGTGTGACTAAAAGTATATACTTATAGAATGAACAGGTATAGCATGGTTCCTGGCAGAACAAATAACAAAATGGACGTGTGACTAAAAGTATATACTTATAGAATGAACAGGTATAGCATGGTTCCTGGCAGAACAAATAACAAAATGGACGTGTGACTAAAAGTATATACTTATAGAATGAACAGGTATAGCATGGTTCCTGGCAGAACAAATAACAAAATGGACGTGTGACTAAAAGTATATACTTATAGAATGAACAGGTATAGCATGGTTCCTGGCAGAACAAATAACAAAATGGACGTGTGACTAAAAGTATATACTTATAGAATGAACAGGTATAGCATGGTTCCTGGCAGAACAAATAACAAAATGGACGTGTGACTAAAAGTATATACTCATAGAATGAACAGGTATAGCATGGTTCCTGGCAGAACAAATAACAAAATGGACGTGTGACTAAAAGTATATACTCATAGAATGAACAGGTATAGCATGGTTCCTGGCAGAACAAATAACAAAATGGACGTGTGACTAAAAGTATATACTTATAGAATGAACAGGTATAGCATGGTTCCTGGCAGAACAAATAACAAAATGGACGTGTGACTAAAAGTATATACTCATAGAATGAACAGGTATAGCATGGTTCCTGGCAGAACAAATAACAAAATGGACGTGTGACTAAAAGTATATACTTATAGAATGAACAGGTATAGCATGGTTCCTGGCAGAACAAATAACAAAATGGACGTGTGACTAAAAGTATATACTCATAGAATGAACAGGTATAGCATGGTTCCTGGCAGAACAAATAACAAAATGGACGTGTGACTAAAAGTATATACTTATAGAATGAACAGGTATAGCATGGTTCCTGGCAGAACAAATAACAAAATGGACGTGTGACTAAAAGTATATACTTATAGAATGAACAGGTATAGCATGGTTCCTGGCAGAACAAATAACAAAATGGACGTGTGACTAAAAGTATATACTCATAGAATGAACAGGTATAGCATGGTTCCTGGCAGAACAAATAACAAAATGGACGTGTGACTAAAAGTATATACTCATAGAATGAACAGGTATAGCATGGTTCCTGGCAGAACAAATAACAAAATGGACGTGTGACTAAAGTATATACTTATAGAATGAACAGGTATAGCATGGTTCCTGGCAGAACAAATAACAAAATGGACGTGTGACTAAAAGTATATACTTATAGAATGAACAGGTATAGTATATACTCATAGAATGAACAGGTATAGCATGGTTCCTGGCAGAACAATTTTTTTAGAACATTCAAGTGTAATATATTTATTTCTTTAAGTGCTAGTTAACTATGCTCTGTTTATTACAAGGAATAAAATGTAAGATAACAAAATGTTCAAACCACTTATGGGCAAATCCTCTTGCTCATTTAATATTTTTTTTTTCAACTTCACCAATGCTGCTTCAAATAGTCTCCTTTTAACACCTACCATATAGAAATAATAAATAGTTACATTTGGGAAAAAGATCTAGAAATAGTAAAGACTAGCCCTAAAATGTTGATTTCTTTTTGTTGATGAATTAGACACTATCGTCTGGTCCCACGCTAGTACAGCGGTATATCTCCGGACTTACAACGCTAAAATCAGGCGTTCGATTCCCCTCGGTGGGCTGAGCAGATAGCCCGATGTGGCTTTGCTATAAGAAAAACACACAAAACACACACTATCGTCTGAACAGCAGCCACCTGTCGATAAAAGAAGTAACTAACTTCCCTTTCTAGATGTTAAATATTCTAGATATTTTGCTCGTTTTAATCATTAAACGGAAGGTCAGAAAGGAAATACCCCCACAAAGAGATGGTGCTCAAGGTGGAAACACAAGATATATATGTACTGTACATGTTTGACTTAAGCATCATATCTCCCTAAGAATCATGGGTAAATTCATGCTTGGGAACCTGACTTCAAAAACATTGTAAAGCAATTCAAGGTGACGCTGCTTTTCAGGAGGGCGGAAAGTAAATTGTGTGTATATCTGTGTATTTATTAACATATACTGGCGAAACCAAGATGTGAGTCTATTACGGTTTGATATTCTAGTCTTAAATATGTACTTCTAATGCGCTGTCACTGAACGTGCATTAGTGACGTTAGTTGTTACTTTATCATATATGGTCCGGCACGGCCAGGTGGTTAAGGCACTCGACTCCTAATGCGAGAATCGCGGGTTCGCATACCCGTTGCACCAAACATGCTCGCTCTTTCAGCCGTGGGGACGTAATAATGTGACGGTCAATCCTCCTATTCGTTGGTAAAAGAGTAGCCCAAGAGTTGCCGGTGGGTGGTGATGACTAGCTGCCTTCCTTCTAGTCTTACACTGCTAGAATAGGTACGGCTAACGCAGATAGCCGTCGAGTTGCTTTTTGCGAAATCCAAACACAAACAAACAAACCAAACTTAATCATGTAATCAATAATATAAACACGGTAATAATAATAAAAAAATCATCTCTAATTACGGACGTTTCGGAATTGCTTCGAATTCCATCATCAGCGTTGAAAACTCCAAAAGTTAGTTCACAATATTGTAACTAAATTAGCTTTTATGTTTGTTTTTACGGTTAGAATATTGTGAACTAGCATTCTGAGTTTTTACCGATAATGATGGAATTTGGAGCGAAACGTCCGTAATTAGAGATGATTTGTAATATTATCGTGTTTATATTTACTATAAAACCTCGTTTTTCATCAGATAAATCAGTTACCCGATTGTTTGTTGCAACAACATGTATATTTCTTAGGGTGTGCAAAATTACATTACATTTTATTCTGTAACTTTTGTTTAAGTATTTATTCAATCTTATACTCAGTTAAACCTAACAGTACTAGAAGCTGGAAGTAAAAGAAAAGCCAGTCATGATTGGAATGAATTGTTTATTCATCTAATACATCAGATCTTAACATCAAATGTCCAAAATACACAATATATGTGTGTATTTGTGTGTAACTCGTGGAATTTTAATTTTAAATAACTAAGTAAAAATCCGACGAATGTTGCATAAACCTTTCACACTTGGGACAAGAACACAAAAGTTTTGTTTTGCACTTTGTTCAAGCAACACGAGAGCGATCTGTTCTAACCGTCCCTAATTTAGTAGTGTAAGACTAGAGAAAAGGCAGCTAGTCATTACCACCTACCACAAATTCGTAGCCTACTCTTTAACCAACGTCTAGTGGAATTTATCGTAACGTTATAACGCCTCCACGGCTGAAAGGAGGAGCATGTTCGATGAGACGGGGATTCGAGCCCCCAGATTTCGAGTCGAGAATCCTAACCCGCCTATACAAAACTTAGCTATAAATTAAATTTCGGGAATGAAACGCTCCATTCTAGTAGGAGAGGTAGCTAGTGAAATAGGTCTCTTAGTGACTTATTCTCCATTTGAGAACCTCGCATGTGATATAGGAATTAGAATGTATAACAAGAAACTTATTTAAAAGTCCAAGGCTAAAACGACGATCCACCCCTGTTAAACGTCCATTCTCCCCTTCACCAGGAATATCTATTCTGATTTTAGAGTATATTGAAATAATACGCGAAGATAATAAGCAAAAAAAACCCTATAGAAATGGAGGAAGATAAATAAAGAAATAGAATACATAATCAGTTCTTTGTTTCAGTTTGAAATCCATCTTAATAAAAAGTAGTTAGTGAAAGAGATGTGCTACCTATGTAGGGATTAACGTACCGACTAATCTTCGAAAAGAAACCAGGATAATTTTTCTAATATTTGTTCTTTATTGCAAAATGAGAAACTGTATTCATGAACATGTCAAAACTTGAAAGTTTAATGTATAAAACATTAACTTGAAAATCATTCTTTAATTCTTATAGATAATATTCTGTATGCAACAAAAAAAGATTAGAAACTGAAACGACCTCTTTTGTTGTTGACGTCACACCCACGTGTAAAGAATATAAAGCAAAACTAAAAGGGAAATGATTGCTTCTGTGAGTTCACAGAAGAAAAACGTAGAGATATCTCACTCACCCTCGGGTATGTTGTTCGAAAAGACGATAAAAACATTTCTGTTTCTGGCAGAACGAGCCCACGAGGCCTTTCCGACATCTGAACATGCTGTCAAAAAGGTCGAGTTAGGCCTTTTCCTTTAAATGTACAAGGAGATGCCCTTACCAGCAAAATCCACGATACAATGGTTCACCTAAAAAGTGGTAATTACTTCAGACATTGCTAAAGGCGCTGGTAGCAATGATAACAGCTTATTAACGAATTACGTTCTATAGCACCCTTTACTAATCAAGATGTCAACCCACATATATAGAAATACAATAATTGTTGCTTGAATACTGTTGAGAATGCTTCATTTTCTGCTTACCTTACGTTAGGTTATCTACAACAGTTTTAAACAAGAGATTTTACTACAAGTTTTGCTTCTTTTATAGAGAGTATGTTTGCTTTAAAAGAGTAACATATTGATTCGTTTTCCATTCGGTCTGTTTGAAGAATTATTACTTCTTGCTTCCTTAACTCAGTAATTTATGGCGGATAGTTACTTTACCAGATGTTTACTGATTTATTTTTTCCTGTCGAGCAAAGCGACTTAATATGTCCATCCCAGAAAATCGAACCCCGGATTTTAGCTTTTTAATTCCGTAAACTTATCGTCCCATCGAGGAACCACATTCATTGAAACATATTTCACTTATTGTACAGAACAAATTAACATTCTATTTGAAACAGGCCCCGGCATGGCCAGGTGGTTAAGATGCTCGACTCGTAATCTAAGGGTAGAGGGTTCGAATTCCCGTCACACCAAACATGCTCGCCCTTTTAGCCGTGAGAGCGTTATAATGTTACGGTCTCTCTGCGGCAGCCGTCCCTAATTTAGTAGCGTAAGACTAGACGGAAGATAGGTAGTCATCACCACCCAACGCCAACCCTTGGGTTATTATTTTACCAACGAATAATGGGATTGATCGTAACATTATACCACCCCCACGACTGAAAGGGCAAGTATGTTTGGTGTGACGGGGATTTGAACCCGCGACCCTTGGATTATGAGTCGGGTGCTTAACCAGCTGGCCATGCCGGGGCCCGTCAGTGTAGTAGAGCAATTATTATTAGCTGATTAATGTACATTTGATCCTTTAATCAAAATCACTTCTTGATAGATATAGGTTTTCTAACGAAGAAGGAATATTTCTTCGTTTTTTCTTAAAGCAAAACACCAAATATTTTATACCAATAAGTGCTAGGCCTTATACTGTTTATTCATTTTAACAACTTATAAGAATTACAGAGATGATAAAAAACTATTATATTATACTGGTGATTTAATGTAGGTAACCAGTATTTATTTTTTAGATCTTATTACACAATGAACAATATAAAGAAACTGTTTTAAGATAAAAAAGACCAACATTCTTGTCATAAATATGGTTCTATTGATATATGTGTGTATGTGTATATATACTACCTGTCCCTAATGAGTGAAAAGTGTAAATTAATCGATCAACTTAAACTATTTCATGGATTTTAAAAGACTGATTGTGTTGTACTCTTGGTTTCACTCAGAGTCTAAGCTCTGAACTACTCATATGTCCACCACGAAATTAATTATTAAGTATTCCAGTCTTGTTAAGAGCCACTTAACAGCAACATACGACAAATCTACATTTTTATTCTTTAAATTTCGTCACATTTTGAAATGTGAACGAAAATCTAATTATTCCTAACAATTAAGTGTAGAATATCCTGTTTGTGAATGCATTTTTCCATCAACATTGTTTGTGCTTGTTCTACTGTAATTTCATCAACATTATTTATTCTTGTTCTACTGTAATTTCATCAACATTATTTATGCTTGTTCTACTGTAATTTCATCAACATTATTTATTCTTGTTCCACTGTAATTTCATCAACATTATTTATTCTTGTTCTACTGTAATTTCATCAACATTATTTATTCTTGTTCCACTGTAATTTCATCAACATTATTTATTCTTGTTCCACTGTAATTTCATCAACATTATTTATGCTTGTTCTACTGTAATTTCATCAACATTATTTATGCTTGTTCAACTGTAATTTCATCAACATTATTTATTCTTGTTCCACTGTAATTTCATCAACATTATTTATGCTTGTTCTACTGTAATTTCAAAAGTGAGTGTTGAGCTTTACCTGTGCGCGCAATATTTGAAACGAGAAACAGACGTCACAGTTCACATTATAATGTGTAGATATGTGTTGTTATTGTTGTCAAACCTCGTTCTACATTAACAGCCCAATGATACTTTTTCAGTGTTAGAAGAAAGAGAAGAGCGACCTCTACTAGACGATTATATATTGGAACTACGATGACTGCTACTGTTAAAGTCAAAACAGAAATGACGTACTGTATGCTTTAGATTACAGGACGAGAGTTTGGAAACCATTATTAATCCTTTTTTGTTACCATTGGTCCTGATTTTATTTTCAAAGACTTAATGTTCGTTACAACCTTCCACATATCATCACTTTCTCTTTTGAACAGGAATCTACTGTGAGAATAGACTATCCAGCATTTTCGTGGAAATGTAAATCCATATGATACATATGAAGCAAGCTTCCAACATATATTGCACATCTAACGCATATGTTACAAACATTGTAACAGCCTGGATAAATCTTGGTGACAAAATTCCATCCAGATACACAGAATACACGACAACGTTGTGGTTATCGTTAGGGTTAGCTACACAGAATACACGACAACGTTGTGGTTATCGTTAGGGACAACGTTAGCTACACAGAATACACGACAACGTTGTGGTTATCGTTAGGGTTAGCTACACAGAATACACGACAACGTTGTGGTTATCGTTAGGGTTAGCATGCTCAATGTTAAGCTAGAAATGGGCATTACAAAAACAATCTTTGTATGTCAAAGGGTCCCGAACAAGATGTGACGTTTTAGATGCTGTTGTAAAGGGATTCTATGTTATGAACTTCCATTAAGAAATAAATATATTCAGTTTTTATTAATAATTTGTCAATTAAAGTCTAGCTACTTGCAAAGTGTGCACCATTAGGTTGCTGTATGGTAGCTTTGTTAAATACTACACTCTATCTCACAGTTAACTTCAACAATTTGGGCACATGGTGGTCGTCTGTTACTGTTTCACCAGTAATCATCCTTCACAGGTAACCATACAATTGACATCCACGCTATTACACTGGTAACTATACAATTAACACCCGCACCGTTTCACTCGTAAATATCCTCCACTGGTAACCATGTAACTGACATCCACTGGTAACCATCTTTTGCAGGTAACCATACAAATGACATCCACACCATCTCACTGGTAAC
Source organism: Tachypleus tridentatus (assembly GCF_004210375.1). Classification (NCBI taxonomy): domain Eukaryota; kingdom Metazoa; phylum Arthropoda; class Merostomata; order Xiphosura; family Limulidae; genus Tachypleus; species Tachypleus tridentatus. The sequence goes on from NC_134834.1 coordinate 104,369,930, forward strand.
CATTTTCCATAGGTTACCATACACTTAACATCCATTCTATCATTGTTTATTGCTGGTTTTATGGAAGGTAGTTCTTACCTACTAGATGTCACTATTGAACCAGTACTTTCGGCGACAGGTGCTTTGTCACCGCTTGTCCTAGTATTTTCGGAGAATGTTGTTTGACTATACTACTTCTGTCACCAGTAACCTTAATAATTTCACCAGTCTACTGATTTCTAACGCTAAAATCAGGGGTTCGATTCCCCTCGGTGAACTCAGCAGATAGCCCCATGTGGCTTTGCTATAAGAAAACATACACACAAATTTAAAGAAATTCCATAAGTTGAAGAAACTGGCATGCTGAAAGACGAGAAATCCACTTGAAATGTGTCTCAGATATGGATATTAACACTTTTATTGATAGCAGAGAACAACATGTTAATACCCACACCAGCCGTTCTGGGATGCCCTCCAGTAGCACAGTAGTATGTCTGGGAAGTTCCACGCTAAAAACCGGGTTTCGATACCCGTGGTGGGCAGAGCACAGATAGCCCACTGTGTAGCTTTCTGCTTAATTCAAAACAAACAAACAAACCGTTCTGAGATACAAATTGATACGCTGTCCTAATAAAAGGCTTAAGAACGTCTTGAAAACATGTCAAAACATCGTTAGCCCCTATTGCAACAGTACTAATGATTCTAAATAAGGATAATCACCAGTTAGGTGGATTAGAAACATAGCGTTAAAATATAAACAAAAGTGTCAAGTTCACGAGTTACGTAAATTGAAGAAACTTTTAGCTCATAGCTCCGCCATCTCTTGGCCGATTTGAGATCTAATTACAGTTTTGGACTCAGGAGTCCAAATCCTTTCGATTGATATGTGTGACCACGTCCAAAATCTTATAGATCAATTTACTCTTATCCTGCCTAAAGGATTCTCAATTTCGAGGTAGGCTGGTGGAGATCCTAATGAATAATAAAGTTAAATCGAGTATCCGTGTGCCCCACTGGCGCACTAAAATCTAGCTATTATAATAAAAGAGGTAGAAAACATCTCGAATTAATTTACACTAATCCTGTGTAAAAGAATTTCAAGCGCCGCGGCTATTGAGGATTCCGCTTGTTTTATTCATTTTTTTTTCACAAAGTAGTATTTGAAACTAAATTAAAAGAAATGTATGAAAAACAACGGACGTTGATTATGCATTTTGTTCGAGCGCGTTCAGAGTTCATTTCTGAAAGTTTTGTGTACAGCAATAAATTGACCAATTAAAATCCATGTTTAAAAGTTTTACAGTAATCTGCTTAGGAGTATTGCGTGGATAAGCGGTCAGTTTTAGTTGAGTCCTGGTCTTAGATACATACAAACAAATCCACGTCTACTTCACCATCTTTTAATACATACCCACTTTACCCTCCCACACGAGGCTGAAAACGGATTGTCCACTTAAAAACATGTGTGCACAAAACAAGATGGCATAATATGCTAAACACGTAAAAAAGCAAAACAAAAAAAAGTCATACTGATTAGACTCAATCAGGCCCGCGGACAAAAACTCAGTAGTTAGGAATGAAATGGGTTGAAAATAAAGAGCCCGTGGGATTGAATACATTTTAAAAAATCCCAGGGATATGAACAGGAAATAACCTTATTAGAGAAATACTCAAACAATTGTTAAGAGTAATTCACTCAAAAAAAAACAGCCGATACATGCACAATACTGTATTTCCGTATGAGATTTCCAAACACGCTCGTCCTTTTAGCCGTGGGGCGTTATAGTGAGTAGGTTATTCCCACTATATTTTTGGTAAAAGAGTAGCCTAAAACTTGGAGGAGCATGGTGGTGACTAGCCACCTTCTCTTGAGTCTCACAATGCTAAAATAGGGACCGATAGCGTAGATAGCCCTCGTATAGATTTGTGAGAAATTCAAAACAGAAATAAACAAATGATTTCCGAGGTAAGTGATTATAACTGTTTCAGTAAGGGGTTGGATAATGATACAAGTATGAGAAGTCGACACAAGGGGAGTAATTCATGTTATTGTAATCGAAACAAATATCATTATCTTTTGTTTGTTGTAGCTACTGTTCTTTGGATCTTGCGCGTTGAGATCTTTCAAGTTTTACTATTGGTCAAAAACTATGACGAATTTTTAAAATATATATGTTTACTATTTTTATGGTATCAACTTGCAGACGAGTTTGTTTAAGGTTGTTTCTCTGCACCATTCTTAAACCACATTTCAATGACATAAGAGAATGTAAAATTGTAACAATAGTAGTAAGATTACAAGTGAAAGAGGTATATGAAATGTTAATGGAACTGGAGGAAATTACAGTGAATAATCTAGCCTATCCTGAAGCTGGAACATTTACAAATAAGAACTGGTTTCTGATTATCCTGAAGTTGTAACATTTACAAATAAGAACTGGTTTCTGATTATCCTGAAGCTGGAACATTTACAAATAAGAACTAGTTTCTGATTATCCTGAAGCTGGAACATTTACAAATAAGAACTAGTTTCTGATTATCCTGAAGCTGGAACATTTACAAATAAGAACTGGTTTCTGATTATCCTGAAGCTGGAACATTTACAAACAAGAACTGGTTTCTGATTCTTTTATCAGTTTGTAATGTTTCACCAATGTATGACAAATTTTACTTTATGAGGATTTCAACACAGACACAAAGCAGTATTATTTGGTGGTCAACTTAGATTCCCCACTGAAGACTGTTAATCAAAGCCCAAACTATAAACTTCGTATTCTTAATAGAATCTTTTTAAGCGTTTGCAAATATGGGATTGAAAGTCTTGTATTAATTTCAGTGAAAGCTTGTAAACCATGAACTTCAAAACAACCCAGTTCAATAAACATATTTTTCATGTACAGTTTACTAAGCTTGTCAAAGCGATATCAATTAGAAACCACGGTAAAGTGATAATTTCCTATTATTACACATACACATCTGGAACAATAAAACAAATTTTAATGTTTCGTTCAAATTCATCGTCTGGTCATTTTGATTAGGTTCATTCTGCAGGGCCTTATTAATTGACTCTTTGACAAATTTGACGCTATTCGCATTGTTCCTAGTAAATAAGTGTGTGGGGGTTTTCTTATAACAAAGTCACATAGAGCTTTCAGCTGAGTCCATCAAGGGAAATCGAACCCCTGATTTTAACGTTGTAAATTAGCAGACATACCACTGTACCAGCGGGGGACAGTAAATAAGTATCTAACATGTTTGTTTACTTGTTTGTTTTAGATTTCGCGTAAAGCTACACGAGGGCTATTCACCCTAACCGTCCATAATTTAGCAGTGTAAGACTAGAGGGAAGGCAGCTAGTCATCACCACCCACCGCCAACTCTTAAGCTACTCTTTTACCAACAAATAGTAGGATTGACGACAATTATACTATCCCCGCGGCTGAAAGGGCGAGCATGTTTGGTAGAGTGGGTTGATTGTCATCGTTATTAAGAGCTTAGTTACATAACGCGTTATCTGTACTCTGCCGATCATGGAAATCGAAACCAGATTTTTTTATCGTCTTAAGGCTACATACTTACTGCTAAGCCTTGTGGAGGGAATGATTCGTAATATTCCTTAAATGTTTTTAAATATTCATATTTTCGGAAAATAGAAACTTAAATATTCAGCTGCGTTTTATTGTTGTCAAAAACTTTCAATAAAACAAGATACGATGTCTAGTTTTAAAAAATACACCAGCCACGTGTCTTTATCTTCCATATTTTCCACTTTATGAAAATAGTCTACACCAATTTTAGTCTTCAACATGTACATTATCAAAGTACCTTCCTGCTTGAGATTGTCTCTATTTTGTGGCATGAACCAGATGGTATTTTGTGGGTCATCTGGAGTAATTGTTTCTTCAACGTGTGAAAGGTCACCTCTTACTAAATCCATATAACCAGATGGTATTTTGTGGATCATCTGGAGTAATTGTTTCTTCAACGTGTGAAAGGTCACCTCTTACTAAATCCATATATCTTATCACGGAATATTAGGAGGTAAGTGTGGAGGTGACCGAAGTTTATTTGACCAAGACAAGCGAAGAAACGCACGTCAGGGGATCTTGGGTTATAATGCTAAAACTCCAGATATCTATTATACCCATGTTGGGCATAATACGGATAGCCCATTGTGTAACTTGTGTTTAACAAGAAAAACTAATCACTAGCCCACACTTTGTCTATTCTATTTCCTCTTGTACACATTCTCTGAAAGCGGTTTACGAACGTTCCATCACTTATTTTTATGAAGAACATTATTACTGCTGGTTGCACGAGCTTTTGGGTGCTTATACAAAACATATTAAGTAAAACAAAATATTGTTTATATTTCACATTATTCTTACACGTTTCAAAGCTAATAATTCGTGATTAAAACGTTCTTTAGCTTTATTTGTTTGGTTGTGGTTGTTGTTAAGCGCAAAAGCTATAAATAGGTTATCTATACTATGTCGAAATAAAACTTGTAACGTCATAAGCCTTAGACTTACCGCTGAGCCAATGGGAGATTTTCTTTGCTGATTGAATGAAGCTCGACTGACTATTATTTTTTTCTGTGCTAAATTAATACAATTAATTAAAAGTATTAATCATTTTATTTATATATAATTAAGGACAAAGCTGCACAATGGGTTATATACTGCTACGGGTATCAAAATCTAGTTTATAAGCTTTCACACATAATGCTGAGCCACTGGAAGAGGCATTATTAATAACGTATATGTTTTAACTGAAACAACCTAAAGCAAAGTTTTTAATACGATCGAAGTGCTCGTGAGATCCATACGGCTACTGATACAGATGGTGTGTGTGTTACAACTTGCCTGAATATGTCATTACTTTATTATTATTATTACTCACTGAATCCCTCGGTATGTTAGAAGCAAGTTTACGGATCCTCAACGCTAAAATCCGGGATTTGATTCCCAACGATGAACAGAGCGCAGATTGTCCATTCTGTAGCTTTGCGTTAAAACAACATTATTTCATTGGTAGCCGATAAGGGCGCCACTCTCTGTTCTTCCAAAGAATAAACTGTTGCAATATATTTTCACTAAAGATCTCCAAAAGCAGTTCCAGCAAAAACAAATTTGTTAATAGCGTCTATTATCATCTTCTGGCTTTATTCATGTGCAAGATTAAAAATATTCTTATCTGTCTGATACTGTGTTACTGTTAAACATTAGAAGTAATCTTATCTGTCTGGTCCTGTGTTACTGTGAAACATTAGAAGTATTCTTATCTGTCTGGTCCTGTGTTACTGTGAAACATTAGAAGTATTCTTATCTGTCTGATATTGTGTTACTGTGAAACATTAGAAGTATTCTTATCTGTCTGGTCCTGTGTTACTGTGAAACATTAGAAGTATTCTTATCTGTCTGGTACTGTGTTACTGTGAAACATTAGAGCTATTCTTTGCTGATTGATAATCTATTAAAGTGCAAGATTATAGGTATTATTAGCTATCTGGTACTGTGTTACTGTGAAACATTAGAAGTATTCTTATCTGTCTGATACTGTGTTACTGTAAACATTAGAGTATTCTTATCTGTCTGGTCCTGTGTTACTGTGAAACATTAGAAGTATTCTTATCTGTCTGGTACTGTGTTACTGTGAAACATTAGAAGTATTCTTATCTGTCTGGTCCTGTGTTACTGTGAAACATTAGAAGTATTCTGTCTGATACTGTGTTACATTAGAAGTATTCTTATCTGTCTGGTACTGTGTTACTGTGAAACATTAGAGCTATTCTTTGCTGATTGATAATCTATTAACGTGCAAGATTATAGGTATTATTAGCTGTCTGGTACTGTGTTACTGTGAAACATTAGAAGTATTCTTATCTGTCTGATACTGTGTTACTGTGAAACATTAGAAGTATTCTTATCTGTCTGGTACTGTGTTACTGTGAAACATTAGAAGTATTCTTATCTGTCTGGTACTGTGTTACTGTGAAACATTAGAGCTATTCTTTGCTGATTGATAATCTATTAACGTGCATGATTATAGGTATTATTATCTGTCTGGTACTGTGTTACTGTGAAACATTAGAGCTATTCTTTGCTGATTGATAATCTATTAACGTGCATGATTATAGGTATTATTAGCTGTCTGGTATCTAAGCCAAAACATCGCCATCATGAAAACAATATGAGTTGAAATAAAAATACAGTCATGAGTGACATCACGATTTGTGAATTCCTACCTTTTGTTTGAAGTTAAGCACAAAGTTACACTATGAGTTATCTGTGCTCTTCTTACCACGGGTAACAATACCTGATTCCGCAGACTCATCGGTTTGCCAATGGAAGGCAAATATTCACTGAGTACATTGTTTATCAATATTACTAGGTCATCACATCTCTTAAAAAAATGGAAGAAACGTGAAAGATAAACGCCGGAACCCACCAATAAAAGATATTTTTATATAAAACGTCACGGAATAACCGCAGAAAAATGTAAATACCCGTGTATTAAATTTAGTTAGTGACTGATTTCGAACTTGTATCGCTATGAGGGATTGGTAACGTCAGTTCTCTATAAGAGTCCAAAGTGTTTCTACATATATTAGGTACAACTGATTACGTGTTTCAAAAAAATGTACAAAGCCACATCAGTGCTATCCGCGCTAGCTGTCTATTTTCTGTTCTTGTCTTTTATTATAGGAAGGTGGGATTTTAGATTACAGGAGGAAAGACTATTTGTCAACAAGAACCACCGATAACTCTTGGGATACTTTAATCGAATAACTAGATTTAACTGCCACTCTTATAACGCTCCATAAACGTCAGAATTTGAGGTGTATTTTTAAAGTTACAGATCATGAGTTAGAAACACTGAGATTCATCGTCCAACATATTAACCACTAGGCCATTCAAACCCATGCGATTTTCTCTATAAAATACCACCTCTCGTAAATCCTTTGAAAAATATAAAGTGAAGATTGTTTTGTTTTCTTTACCCTTGAGAACATATAATTTCTAAATTTTAAGTATTTTTTTTCAGAGAGTTCAAAATGCAAGATTTTGTAAAAGATTGTCTTCACGGTACAAAGTGGGTTAACTGCACTCTGTCCACTGCGGATAATTGAACTCCGGATTCTTTTTGCGCTGTGATACTTTATAAGCGAATAAAATAGTCATTTATAAAGAAAGGGAAAATACGCTAATAAAATAATTCAACAAGAATGAGGGAGAACGGACTGAAGGCAAAACATTACAGCTATTAACAAGTACAATGATCGAACCCGTATCTCAGTGACTGGCCTTATTTGGTTTTGGTTTTGTTATATGAACGTTAATACATTTCTCGTCCGAACCCTTACGTATACAAATCTTTCCTTGTTTATGTGTGCCAAAGTAATTATTTTATATTTTTCTTGCTTTAAAAGTTATTTAAACTAAAGATGAAAGCCTAAAATTGATTGCAGCCTTCAGGTGTATTCATTTTCTAACATCCAAGTTATTATCTAAAGTAATTATGTTAACAAAAGTTAAGTTAATAACCTCAATGAGTACAAAGTATAGTTTATCTTCCTGCTTTTCTTGGTAAGGTTTTCAGCTGGGGCTCGCTGTTGGCCACAAGGGAACAAAGAGAGGCCGAATTAAAACAGATTTCACCCCAATCTCTTGTAAAGAATAGGAACTGATAGCCTAATTATTACTAGGATCAAGCTGAATTCGATATCGTATTTGGTATATTGATAAATTTATAAAGATATATTTTTGTGTATTTGTATATTAGGCGGTAACTCTATTTTTTATGTAAATTAATGGTAAAAAATGTCTTACCTTATCATCATCGTTGGATTTGCATGTGACTCAACCGTGAACGTCAGAACCCGGGGTTCGCGTTCCGGCTCCGTAAAAACACCATACGAGTGAGAGTCAAATCACTGCTGGTCATACTAGAGTAGAGCGAGAGTTAGTGATGGGTGTTACTGATTGTTTGTTTAGAATTAAGCACAAAGCTAAACAATGCACTATCTGTGCTCTGCCCACCACGGGTATCGAAACCCAGTTTTTAGTGAGTCAGTCCGCAGACATACCACTATGCCACTGGGGGGCGGGGTGTTATTGATTAGCTGTCTTTCCTTTACACTAAAAGATTAAATTTAGGAAAAGCTGCGCGCAAGTAGCACTTCCCATACCTTTGCGCAGAAAGTCTAAAAATGCAAATTTTACGTCATGCATAGATTTGAACAGTGGTAATGCTTTGTTTAATGAAGACAAATATGAATTACTTTTTTATAAATATGCAATTAGGGAATAGATATACAATTATCATTAATCTAAAATTCCAATTTCGATTTATTATCTTTCCTTTTTTTTCCTGTCTACCACGTTACAAAATTTGTAAATTTGATGTGATTATGCATTTTAAATACGTTACAAATAGCGATTTTTCGCCAAGATCCTTGCTTGCTTTTAATCTTATTTTTATGTTCCTGGCCTTAGTGAGCTAACCCTATTTCTTAGTATTAGTGATTGTTTATTCACATACACACTCTCAAAACTGTTGATAATGACAGTGGAATAGACATGATTTGTTGCGTAAGAACAACCATTCTGGCATATTTAAACCTGTAAGGCACATACCTCGCCGTATCAAACACCCACATACCTTACACATTTCAAAACCTCCGTATTCAACGTAGTCTATTTATTCAACATCTGAAGCCAAAACTTAGTCAGGTTAGTTCAGCTTTAAACTGTTAATGGAGTAAACTGGAGGAAAATACCAACAGGTCTGCTTACTTTTAGTTGCTGCTTAGGTAGAGAACGGTGTTGTTCGAGATGTTTATAAAGTACAAATATTCTACCCTCCATGGTTACACAGCATAGAACACGTTGTTGTTCGAGATGTTTATAAAGTACAGATATTCTACCTTCCATGGTTACACAAGAACACGTTGTTGTTCGAGATGATTGAGGTACAGAATATTCTGCCTTCCATGGTTACACAGGGTAGAGTACAGTGTTGTTCGAGATGATTGAGGTACAGAATATTCTACCTTCCACGGTTACACAGGGTAAAGAACGTTGTTGTTCGAGATGATTGAGGTACAGAATATTCTACCTTCCACGGTTACACAGGGTAAAGAACGTTGTTGTTCGAGATGATTGAAGTACAGATATTCTACCTTCCATGGTTACACAAAGTAGAGCACGGTGTTGTTCGAGATGATTGAGGTACAGAATATTCTGCCTTCCATGGTTACACAGGGTAAAGAACGTTGTTGTTCGAGATGATTGAAGTACAGATATTCTACCTTTTATGGTTACACAAAGTAGAGCACGGTATTGTCTGGAATGATTAAAACACAGATATTCTGCCTTCCATGGTTACACAGGGTAAAGAACGTTGTTGTTCGAGATGATTGAAGTACAGATATTCTACCTTTTATGGTTACACAAAGTAGAGCACGGTGTTGTCTGGAATGATTAAAACACAGATATTCTTCCTTCCATGGTTACACAGGAAGTGTTATGTTTAAGTAGAAATATCGAAAGCTGAAACATCTTTCTTTCGGAATAGATCAGATCTTTCTACACATCTTTCTAGTTTCTACATCTGTCTAGTCTCTTCAACAAATTTACATTTTTGGATAACATAAGCTTGTGATATATGCAAAACTCACTTACTATATTACTTAAATATAACAAGGGCAACAACTAATTCAATTTTTTTTCTTTTCATAACGAAACTTTTTGGCAAGATTGGCTTAGAGCTGGAAAACGGGAATATTTGGATAAAAGGTAAACGCGAGCATGTTGAAAGGTCAATCCTAAACCAATCTTAACAAAGCAGATTTACGTACTTCGGTTGTTCAAGATATTTAGAGATTTGTACGATCATATTATATAATTATTATTTTTTTCCTAGCCACCGGATGCCATAAACTTTATAAAACCTTACCAAGTGCTAAACTAATCTAGTTTTTGTCTATTTTTTTCCTAGGACCCATACATCTAGAAGGCAAGGCCGTTAAGTGCAAACTTAATCTATTCTCTTGCAGCTCGGTGAAATAAGTCGCTGAATATGTTGACGAGTCACGAGCTGTGAGGCTCGCGCACTTGTTTTTCATCATTTACTGTTATAAAACATCACTTTTCCAGATACATCTTTCCAGCTTAACTTTATAAACATGGTCCACAATCGAATAGAGATTTTATGGATAATAACTTGAATTATTATTATTATTGTTTCGACAAAACTTGTAGTTGAACAAAGCATGGTTAAAGAACAAAAGAAAAAAAAGATGACCAAATGACACTATTAGGTACTATTCAAAATGTAGGTCTGTTTCACATGGATTTTAAAATAATTTCGAACTTAAACTTTCTAAAGAACTTGCGAAGGTCACGATTTTTGAATTTATATATTTCGAATCCCCGTCGCACCAAAATGCTTGCCCTTTCAGCCGTGGGGGCGTTATTATGTGACGGTCAATCCCACTATTCGTTGGTAAAAGAGTAGCCTAAGAGTTGACGGTAGGTGGTGATGACTAGCTGCCTTCCCTCTAATCTTATACTGCTAAATTAGGGACGGCTAGCGCGGATAGCCCTCGTGTAGCTTTGGGCGAAAATTAAAAACAAACAAAACTCTGTTATTCTTAATATGGTTGAATTGTCCTGAAATAACGTTTGTAACTCCATGTCCATTTTCTAATATTCTTTTTTATAAAATTAAAGCAGAAGAGTTAAAATTAAATTTGTAACCAATGGTCAAACTTGACATGCGTCTTATGGCCCTCCAAAAAGTGTTACAAGAATCGGCTTTACGTCTGTTCACCCACAGACGTTGCTCTCTGATTTTGTTTGTTTGAATTTCGTCCAAAGCTACACGAGGACTATCTGTGTCTAATTTAGATGTGATAAGCTAAAGGTGAAATTACTTAGTATACACCACCCACCGCCAACTCTTGGGCTACTCTTTGCCAACGGAATGTAAGACTGACTGTGACGTTATAATGAGACCACGCCAGGCCGTTTCTGTGTATCCATCATTCATGTCGATAGTTGTTGGATGAAATCGACAAAATCTGACATGTACTTTCAAGGCCTAATGATAAGTGAAAATGTGAGTTGCATTGGAATTGGATTGTATCTGCTTTCGTTGAACAGGTACATTAACTATTTGTTACATATATATATATATATATATCCATTTCATTTGTATACTGTAGTTAATGTAAACTGTCACAAAAGGAACCACCGAAAGTTATTGTTTATTTAAATAGCTAGTACAATCGACAGATGAATAATAACTCTCAATATTTGCTCATGTAGGAGTTTGTGTAGGGGAGATGAGAAGTGAAGGAGTGACAGCAGTACTGACAATCTCCTCAGGCGATGAATTACAGCACCCTAGTCATTGTGACGTACGTATTATCTCAGTTGGATAGGTTTGGCAGAGTTTTATCAACATAAACAAATAGTGAGGGCTATATTCGTGCATGCTAGTCTCAAGGCCTGAGGTGGAAGACAGAGTAATATATGTATCCAAAGTATGCGTTATTTCGGCATCTCTTTCCATTTTGAAAAACATCTAAAATATGCACATATTTGTATAATATGTACGTTTGCACTTCAACTTAGGTTACATTACATGCTCGATGAATCTAGCACCTGCCACAGTACGAACTGTTCTCCCTACAATTATGGAATGAATGAGTGCCTTCCCACACATCAGAACACATTTCAGGTAGAATGGCGCCAACCAAAACTCCGAACTGCCGACCACACGAAAGCGTCCAGCCGACAGTAACCAGTTCAACTTTTTATTCTGTTTCATAATAATTATTATTATATACCTTTGTTTTATTGTAACACAGACCATGTAATATAAATAAAAAAAACTTCACTTCTGACATAAAGAAGTGAAGACTGAATGACAATCGACGTCACACTATAGCAACAGGACAAACAAACATAAGTTTAATTTAGCACGTAACTGCATAAAGCGAGTAAACCAATTAACCGTTCTAATATTTAGTACTAATAACAGGTTTATTATATTTCTATGTCTTCCACCTGAGACGGTAATGTCTAAGTAGTTAATGAACAATAACGGTGTTACTTTCTAGCATATCTTTTCGAAAATATAGCATCAGAGTAAGTATAACATTGAATTTAAATGTTTGTTTGTTGCTAAGTGCAAAGCTCACAATAGGTTATATGTGCTGGGCTCATCACGGGTATCGAAACCCGGTTTTTATCGTTGTAAACCTTCACTCTTACTATATAACCACTATAACATAATATGAGTGGTACTAAATTGGTATGGAAACGATTAAAAACAGGTTTAGAGTTTGACCACATTCACACATAGAATATATTTTCATTATTTAAAATTTGTAACATTTTGTTTTTACAAGATCAACAAGCATTTTGAAATACACTCAGCGTTGGTCTTATAAATTTAGGCCCACCATTGCCAGGTGGTTAAGGCACTCTACTCGTAAACTGAGGGTCGCGGTTTCGAATCCCCTTCGAACCCAACATCCTCGCCCGTTCAGCCGTGGGGACGTTATAATGTCACAATCAATCCCACTATTCGTTGGTAAAAAAGTAGTCCAACAGTTAGCGGTTGGGGATGAGATAGCCTTCGTGTAGTTTTGCGCCAAATTCAGAAAACAAATAAACAATCTTTTTAATTTATTTATATAGAGCGCCCGCGTCGCGCTAAAAACATGCTCGCCCTCCCAGCCGTGGGGGCGTATAATGTGACAGTCAATCCCACTATTCGTTGGTAAACGAGTAGCCCAAGTTGGCGGTGGGTGGTGATGACTAGCTGCCTTCCCTCTAGTCTTACACTGCAAAATTAGGGACGGCTAGCACAGATAGCCCTCGAGTAGCTTTGTGCGAAATTCCAAAAACAAACAAACAAACATATTTATATAGTTACAACCGCACATTTATGTTATCTATTAAGCCTAACGACCACAATCAGATCGGCCGTTTTTTGCTCAAAAGTGATTTTTTAAATTCATTAGTAAGTTGCAAAATATCAAGCATCAATTTGCAAATATATTTTTATGTTATTTTTAATAATCTACTTAAAACGGCGTGCAGTTGATATTAAATGACATTATAAATGTAGTAGAACTTCCTATATGTATAAAATGCAGACTGTTTATTGTACAAGTGTTCTTGTAATTTGTTTAAACGGCAAAGAACCTTCTATAAGAACACACAAAAGATCAGCTATACTTCTCAAACTCCCTTTTTTCTTCATATTTGTATTATTTGCACGCAGAAGAAATAAGCACCGAATCTTTTGTTTGAATAATGTGTTTGTTTGTTTGTTTTGAATTTCGCGCAAAGCTACTAGACTAGAGGGCTAACTGCACTAGCCGTCCCTAATTTAGCAGTGTAAGACTAGAGGGAAGGCAGCTAGTCATCACCGCCCACCACCAAACTCTTGGACTACTCTTTACCAACGAATAGTGGGATTGACCTTCTTTACATTATAACGCCCCACAGCTGAAAGGGCGAGCATGTTTGGTGCGACCAGGATTCGAACCTGCGACCCTCGGATTACGAGTCGAACGCTTTAACCCACCTGGCCATGCCGGGCCTTTGAATATTGTGTTCTTCGTGTAACACAAGTTCGAAATAAAACAATATTTAAATATTGCTAGCTTTATTACAGGTGTTTTAAGAACAGGTTTCATCTTTAATACAACCTGCCCATTATAACCACAGATATTTTTTGTTTGCGTTAAACCAGTAAAAGTAACACCAACTCTTTAAACATGTCCGGACGTAAAAATAACCCAATTACCCATAATACAGATTTCCCATATTTACAATACGTATACATAGTTATTATTTGTTCGAAGGTAAGCAAATAGCGACACATTCGGCTACCTATGCTCTGCCCATCCTGCGCATTCAAACTCTGAGGTTTAGCGTTGTGAGTCCGCAGACATGCCGCTGTGCCTTTGGGGGAGAGGGAAGATAATAAAAACTCTTTTAATTTCTACCAATTTTGTCCAAAGTCATCAGTTTACACTCACTAGGAAGACTCAGTTATCTGATCAGGATTAATTTTCTTATTTCCTGATCGAATCTGCTGTTATTAACGGATCTGTCTATCTGATACTTGTCAGGAAATCAGTTTTACCTTAAACTACCACACAAGTAATGTTTCACTTTCAACTGTAATCTACTAGCTAATTGCATTACAACTAATGTACAAATAAGCTTCTACAATTTCACGTAAAATCGATCGAGTAACTGAATATACGAGATAACTAATCTCGTTATTTAATTTCTGTAGTGTATATAAAACATATTAATACTAGAAATAAACGACTTTATAGTATGTGTGTGTGTGTGTTTTTTTCTTATAGCAAAGCCACAAAGGGCTATCTGCTCAGCCCACCGAGGGGAATCGAACCCCTGATTTTAGCGTTGTAAATCCAGAGACATACCGCTGTACTAGCGGGGGTCGACAACTTTGTAACACCAAAATGGTGTTTTTGCATTATTAATACTCAACGTTTCGCTTTACAGCTTATTCAGGAACGTTTATTAAAACGCAAACCCAATATGACAGGACAAAGCTTCAAATAGTTCAAATAATACATTCTATTGAAATCTATAACGTGCATTTCTACAGCGTGCTATTTAATATAAGGTACGTGTATTATGTGTTTGTAAAATTAGAAAATATGTGTATCAATAATGATTATTTATGTTTTATTCAAAAACGGAATTAGAATGTTTTTGTTATAGATTGTCAGTGAAATTATATCGTGAAATGTGAACTTGAAGTCACGAAAACGGTTGAAGAAAGTAATAAGGAAGAGAAAAAGTTACGTATTCAAGTGTTTTGTTTATTTTATTTTCTCTGTTCAATTCCACTGGAAGCTACTTCAGAATTGTACCAATCAAAACCAATGTACAGCATAAGAAAACATTGCATATATTATGTATATTAGGCTGAAATAATGTTTCAATTATATCATATATGGAATACATGAAGGCTAACGGATGGAAAAACAAAATGACTTAAATTTGTTATATCTGTGTGTTTGTGTGGAGGGGCACTGAGATCGAATTTTTATCGCTACCTGAGCTAACTCGATTATTTAATTAGAAAAATAACAATCTAATGGGCTGTGATAAGTTACTAGAAATAATAGAACCCGAAGTGAATAATGTGACGTAAAAAAAAAATCCTGTTTGATCACGTGACTTTATGCCGTTATTTTAAAATGGAGCTCTTGTTTCACAACAACCACTAGACAAAACTCGAGATGACAAACATGAGAAACGCCTGAGGACTGCGAAACGAAATCGACTTTCGAATGAAAGTTGTAAACATTAAAACAGCCATTTCTTGATTAGAAAAGTACATCAGAATATTACAACAAGAACCTGGAAAACTAAAAATAAAAAAACGGTAATTATTTCTCTCTGACGTATGCAGTTACTGGAGGCAAGACGGTTCATGGGCGAAAGATGGTCTGTAGTTCTTTGTATTCCAATCACGTATACTGAGAGTCACGTGGCTTTTGTAGATTCCACCGTTAGGCATGAAGCAATAGCCAGTCATTTCTAACACAGCCGAAACCTTATAAAGGTGACTTTCTTCTGTTAAATTGTAAATTTCGATAAAACGAGGTCGTTACCTGAAAAGTTTACACAGGCCTTAGCAAACAATCAACTACAGAATGCATGTTTTTACGTTGTTTGATTGCTGGAAGCGTTTTAAAACTATTTATATTCTCTCGTGATTTGAATTTATTTGTTTAAATTAAAGGCAAACCAGTATCATTTAATTTTTTTCTCTTATCTTAACCTCGAATCTGAACTACGACGCTGATGTAAGTTGGTTATGCCTTAACGAAAATGTAGGATAAATAAATAATATTTTGATTGATTAACTGAAGTCAAAGTGGTCGTTTTCGTTAAAACATCCTAATGTTTTATTTATAAATTATTCCACGTTATATATGGCTACAATAACTTTCCCATTTCAAACACAGTATGTTGTTTTTGGCCCCAAGAGGGTATACTCTACGTTTCACCAGCATTTTATTTATTAACTATTTATATACATAATAGATCGTTTCAGTAATTTCTGTTCTATAGATGTAGACTAGAGCAATATAAATATTTTTTGTTCTTTACTAACAAACGACTATTGTTATCGGGATAGTTTATAAGAGTGAAACAGATGCTCAAGTTCTTTACCCGCTATTTTTGGAACGATTATCTGCAGGTATGTTTACGTCAGTGTTACCAAATTTCGTCACAACAGAGAACGAATATATTTATCACTTTATGGAAGAAAAGTAATTCAAAAGTTAGTAAATCTATGTTGGAATACTAAAAGTAATAGTAATAGTAAAAGTAATAGGTTTGACGTCTTTGTTTGATTTCGTTTGTTTTGAATTTTGCGCAAAGCTACACAAGAGCTATCTGCGCTAGCCGTTCCTAATTTAGCAGTGTAAGACTAGAGGGAAGGCAGCTAGTCATCACCACCCACCGCCAACTCTTGGACTACTCTTTTACCAACGAATAGTGGGATTGACTGTCACATTACGACCCTCAGATTACGAGTCGCACACCTTAACACGCTTGGCCATGCCGGGCCCACTAGAGACTAAATCAATGAAATTTAAGAATTCAGTCCACTTACAGAAGACTCATTGTTTGAAAATCTTAAGATTCAATGTAGTCACTAGAGACTGGATCGATGAAAGTTCAAAACTTCAGTCTTGTAACAAAAGACTCGATTTATGAAAGTTTCAACGTTCAGACTAGTTACAAAATCTAGATCTATGAAAGTTTATACATTCAGTCTAATCATAAAAGACCGGATCTAAAAAAATGTTTAAACCTTCAGTCTTCTTACAAAAGACTAGATCTATGAAAGTTTTAAGCTTACATCTAGTTACCAAGATTAGATTTATGATAGTTTTAACCTCAAGTCCAGTTATAAAAGAATGGATATATGAAAGTTTAAACCTTCAATATAGTTACAAAACACTGGATCTTTGAAAATGTAAACCTTCCTTCTAGTTACAAAAGACTGGATCTATGAAAGTTTACACCTTCAGTTTAATTGCAAAAAACTGGATCTATGAATATCTAAAGCTTCAATATGGTCACTAAATACTGGATCTATGAAAGTTTAAACCTTCAGGCTAGTTTGAAAAGACTGTATCTATGGAAGTTTAAAGCTTCAGTTTTGTTACTAAAGACTAGACCTATGAAAGTTTAAACATTCAGGCAAATTTCAAATGGCTGTATCTATGAAAATTTAAACCTTCAGGCTAGTTTGAAAAGACTGTATCTATGGAAGTTTATAGCTTCAGTTTCGTTACAAAAGACTAGATCTATGAATGTTTAAAACTTCAATCTAGTCACTAAATACTGGATCTATAAAAGTTTAAACCTTTAGTCTAGTTTCAAAAGACTGTTTCTATCAAAGTTTAAAGCTTCAGTCTAGTTTCAAAAGGCTGTATCTGTGAAAGTTTAAAGCTTCAACCTCGTTACTAAATGTTAGATATATGAAAATTTAAACCTTCAGGCTAGTCACTAAAGAGTGAATCTATGAAATTCTAAACGTTCAGAATAGTTACAAAAGACTAGGTATATGAAAGTTTAAAGTTTCAATCTAGTTAGAAAAGAATGGATCTGTGAAATTTTAAACCTTCGGTCTAGTTATCAAGAATAGATATTTAAAACGTTTAACCTCCAGTCTAGTTATAAAAGAATGGATCTATAAAAGTTTAATCCGTCAGTATAATAGCAAAACAATGGATCTTGAAAGTTTAGACCTTCAGTCTAGTTACAAAGACAGGGTCAATGAAACTTTAAACCTTCAATCTGGACATTAAAGACTGGATCTAT
This sequence comes from Tachypleus tridentatus, assembly GCF_004210375.1. Taxonomy (NCBI): domain Eukaryota; kingdom Metazoa; phylum Arthropoda; class Merostomata; order Xiphosura; family Limulidae; genus Tachypleus; species Tachypleus tridentatus. Next base: position 104,387,824 of record NC_134834.1, read on the forward strand.
GAAAGTCTAAAGCTTCAATCTTGTTACAAAAATGGATCTATGAAAGTTTAGTTCTTCAGTCTGATTTCCAAAGACTGGACCTATGAATGTTTAAACCACCAGTCTAGATACAAAAGTCTGGATGTATGAAAGTTTAAAGTTTAAATCTAGTCACAAAAACTAGATCTATGATAGTTTAAACCTTTATTCTAGTTACGAAAGACTTAATCTATGAAAGATTAAAGCTTCATTCCAAATACAGAAGTCTAGATCTATGAAAGTTTAAAGCTTCGGTCTAGCCACAGAAGACTGGTTCTAGGAAAGTTTAAACCTTCAATCTAGTCATTAAAGAGCGGATCTATGAATGTATAAACCTTCAGTCTCGTTTCAAAACACTATTTCTACGAAAGGTTAGTTCTTCTTTCTAATTTCAAAAGACTGGATCTATGAAAATTTAAACCTTCAGTCTTGTTTAAAAACACTTTTTACGAAAGTTTAAACCTTTAATCTAGTTACAAAAGACTGGATATAGGAAAATTTAATTATTCAGGCTAGTATAAAAGGAATGTATCTATGAAAGTTTAAAGCTTCAATCTTGTTACAAAAATGGATCTATGAAAGTTTAGTTCTTCAGTCTGATTTCAAAAGACTGGATCTGTGAAAGTTTAAACCACCAGTATAGATGCAAAAGACTGGGTCTATGAAAGATTTAACTTTCAATCTAGTCATAAAAGACTTTTTCTATGGAAGTTTAATCTTTCAGTCTACTCGTAAAAGACTGTATCTATGAAAGTTTAAACCTTCAGTCCAGTCATAATAGACTTGTCCTATGAAAGTTTAAACCTTCAGTCCAGTCATAATAGACTTGTCCTATGAAAGTTTAAACCTTCAGTCCAGTCATAAGAGACTTGTCCTATGAAAGTTTAAACCTTCAGTCCAGTCATAATAGACTTGTCCTATGAAAGTTTAAACCTTCAGTCCAGTCATAATAGACTTGTCCCATGAAAGTTTAAACCTTCAGTCCAGTCATAATAGACTTGTCCCATGAAAGTTTAAACCTTCAGTCCAGTCATAATAGACTTGTCCTATGAAAGTTTAAACCTTCAGTCCAGTCATAATAGACTTGTCCTATGAAAGTTTAAACCTTCAGTCCAGTCATAATAGACTTGTCCTATGAAAGTTTAAACCTTCAGTCCAGTCATAATAGACTTGTCCTATGAAAGTTTAAACCTTCAGTCCAGTCATAATAGACTTGTCCTATGAAAGTTTAAACCTTCAGTCCAGTCATAATAGACTTGTCCTATGAAAGTTTAAACTTTCAGTCCAGTCATAATAGACTTGTCCTATGTGTGTTTAAACCTTCAGTCCAGTCATAATAGACTTGTCCTATGAAAGTTTAAACCTTCAGTCCAGTCATAATAGACTTGTCCTATGAAAGTTTATACTTTCAGTCCAATCATAATAGACTTGTCCTATGAAAGTTTAAACCTTCAGTCCAGTCATAATAGACTTGTTCTATGAAAGTTTAAACCTTCAGTCCAGTCATAATAGACTTGTCCTATGAAAGTTTAAACCTTCAGTCCAGTCATAATAGACTTGTCCTATGAAAGTTTAAACCTTCAGTCCAGTCATAATAGACTTGTCCTATGAAAGTTTAAACCTTCAGTCCAGTCATAATAGACTTGTCCTATGAAAGTTTAAACCTTCAGTCCAGTCATAATAGACTTGTCCTATGATAGTTTAAACTTTCAGTCCAGTCATAATAGACTTGTCCTATGAAAGTTTAAACCTTCAGTCCAGTCATAATAGACTTGTCCTATGAAAGTTTAAACCTTCAGTCCAGTCATAATAGACTTGTCGTATGAAAGTTTAAACCTTCAGTCCAGTCATAATAGACTTGTCGTATGAAAGTTTATACTTTCAGTCCAGTCATAATAGACTTGTCCTATGAAAGTTTAAACCTTCAGTCCAGTCATAATAGACTTGTCCTATGAAAGTTTATACTTTCAGTCCAGTCATAATAGACTTGTCCTATGAAAGTTTAAACCTTCAGTCCAGTCATAATAGACTTGTCCTATGAAAGTTTAAACCTTCAGTCCAGTCATAATAGACTTGTCCTATGAAAGTTAAAACTTTCAGTCCAGTCATAATAGACTTGTCCTATGAGTGTTTAAACCTTCAGTCCAGTCATAATAGACTTGTCCTATGAAAGTTTATTCTCTCAGTCCAGTCATAATAGACGTGTCCTATGAAAGTTTAAACCTTCAGTCTAGTCATAATGGACTTGTCCTATGAAAGTTTAAACCTACAGTCCAGTCATAATAGACTTGTCCTATGAAAGTTTAAACCTTCAGTTTAGTCATAATAGACTTGTCCTATGAAAGTTTAAACCTTCAGTCCAGTCATAATAGACTTGTTCTATGAAAGTTTAAACCTTCAGGCCAGTCATAATAGACTTGTTCTATGAAAGTTTAAACCTTCAGTCCAGTCATAATAGACTTGTCCTATGAAAGTTTATACTTTCAGTCTTGTCGGACTAGATCTATGAAAGACTACTTACAAAAAAACAGATCTATGAAAATTTAAAGCTTCAATATAGTTACAAGAGACTGTATCTAAGAACGTTTGAAACTTCAGTATGGTTACGATAGATTGTATCTATGAAAATGTATACCTTCAGTCTGGTTTCAAAAGACTTGATCTAGGAAAGTTTAAACTTTCAGGCTAGTTTCAAAAGACTGTATCTATGAAAGTTTAAATATTCAAACTTGTTACTAAAGATTAGATCTCTGAAAGTTTACACCTTCAGTCTTGTTACAAAAGACTGGATCTATGAATGTTTAAAACTTTAATCTAGTCGCTAAATACTGGATCTATGAAAGTTTAAACCTTCAGTCTTGTTTCAAAAGACTGAATCTACGGAAGTTTAAACCTTCAGGCTAGTTTCAAAACACTGTATCTATGAAAGTTTAAATATTCAAACTAGTTACTGAAGATTAGATCTCTGAAAGTTTACACCTTCAGTCTTGTTACAAAAGACTGTTTCTATGAAAGTTTAAAGTTTCAGTCTAGTTTCAAAAGACTGGATCTAGGGAAGTTTAAACCTTCAGGCTAGTTTTAAAAGACTTGATCTATGAAAGTTTAAACCTTCAGTCTAGTTACAATAGACTAGATTTACCAAAGTCTAAAGCTCAATCTTATAAAGTACTAGCTATTTTTAACCAGTTTATCATTGCTTTTGGGAGCGGTTAGCATAAATAGCCCTAGAAAATAATATTATTTATTTTCTACTACGTTGTATTTGATTATTTGGAATTAAACACAAAGTTAAACAATGACCTATTTGTATTCTGCCCTCTACGGGTTTGAAAGCCTGCTTTCTGACGGTTTGAGTCTGCAGACGCATCGCTGTACCACCGGCGGGTTTGTGTCATGAAAGATTTGTTATTGAATCGGGAATGCAAAAAAATAAATCTCTCACTTAGATCAAATTATTATTCCGTTTATTGTAATGAACATTTTGTTTTATTTTTGGTCTTATGTTTCGATTCTAAAACGATCGATATGTTTCTCACGTTTCGATTGGTCTTAAAAAATCTGTAGCCAGTGATTGTCAACATTTTAAGCATACAAAATGTAACGTGATTTTCAATGAAAATGGTTCACTCTTGTAAAGGTACACATGACGTTTTGCGAAAAATCTGTACTTGATGCAGAAAAATGTATAAGGTTTTCGATTTCAGCGGGGCCCGGCATGGCCAAACGTGTTAAGGCGTTCGACTCGTAATCGCGGGTTCGAATCCCGGTCGCACCAAACATGCTCGCCCTCTCAGCCGTGGGAGCGTTATAATGTTACGGTTAATCCCACTATTCGTTGGTAAAAGAGTAGCTCAAGAGTTGGCGGTGGGTGGTGATGACTAGCTACCTTACTCTAGTCTTACACTGCTAAATTAGGGACGGCTAGCGCAGATAGCCCTCTAGTAGCTTTGCGCGAAATTCCGAGGAGGTAAAATACAATGATGAAACAATATTAAATAAAATCATCCATTAACACGTTTCTGCGAGGTTTTTATTGTCTCGAAATGTTTATATGTTCTACAGTAATTCCTGCACGCTGAAATCGAATTGTTTGTTCTGAATTTAGTGCAAAGCTGCTAGAGGGCTATCTGCGCTAGCGGTCCCTAATGTAGAAGTGTAAGACTAGAGGGAAGGCAACTAGTCATCACCACCCACCGCCCATACTCATTGTGTCACCGTTCTTTACAATACGTGATCAGCGCATATAAGAGGTTTCAAAGCAGTTTACATTGCGTATAGTACCAGACAATAAAAACAGCACGTGCACAAGATGCAAACACATCAGGTTATTCTCATTCCGTGGGTTAACCAAAAGACAAGTGCCTTCCAGCCCGACAGTGTCTGAGGTCCCACAGTGGTTATGATTTTCTTCTTATTTTTTAAGTTTGTAAGTGTAGTATTTTAAAAGTATTACATCTGATGAAAGGGTATTTTTATATATGAAATTTCAATGCAAATTACGAGTGCTTGTGGGGAGAGGAGAGGACACCGAAATAAAGTATTTTTTTATCCCTCTGTCTTTAAGTCTGACTTTGATTCCATATGAGGTACCAAAGCCTTCAGGTCCACTGTACAAAATGAAAATAAAATCTCAATTGCTTTGGATACCACAACAGGTTATAGGACCCTCAAATGGACTGTACAAGATGGTGACGTATAAAACTCGTTTGATACCATGGAAGTTACTCAAATGTTTGTGATTCTGTGGCGCATGCTCGAGTCTCCAGATAAACTGCACGTGATAGGGACATATATGGTAGCTTTAAGTCCATATCAAGTGCTAACGTCCTCGGTGTTTTAGTATTTCTTGACTAGTAGTACTAGGACATTTACGTGCACTGAACAAGATGGGGCATAATCTCAACACAAATACACAGATACAATATTAAGAAAAATTTTAACGGAAATACCGTCTTATTGCGTAAATTTAAGGGTGTGCAAAAAATATGCATAATACCAGGAAAAGTGTCAAAATTGTCTCTTATAAGAAATAAACGTTTCCTTGTTTACTTTTGGTTAATATCACATACATTTCTCCAGGTGACAGCTCAAATTAAACAAATAACATACACATCTCACTTTAATGGATGTAGCGTGTATGTCAGTATCTATGTATGTGATCAAACTTCCTGCGTCATATATTGAATGCCACCACAAACAAGATATCCATAAAATATTTCACACTTTGTGTATTTCAAAGTCAGACAAAAACAGCAACCATTTCTTTCTAACAGAACACAATTAATACAGTCATTAGTAATTACTAATGATGTTTGTGCTGGTAATAATAATTTATGTAAAGTTATTACTTAATTATTATGAGAATAACAGAAACGTTAAATATCTGACTCACAATTTGATATACACGACAACTTTGAAGTTCAACTTTAAAACGTTGCATGATTATAACTCTCCAAACCTGAGTAAACAATTGGCTAAGTCTCTCTGACTTAACTTACAACACGCAAAGACATATAGACACAAAACTTCTGATTGAGTTTATAGTTTTTATTTCTATCAAGACTTCTTGAACCTACATGTTTTTCTATCATAAATCACTGAAAGTGTTGTAAGACCTCATGACCAGTATGACGTCTTTGTACCTTTAATGGAAGGAAAACAGTCTTAGAAAACTGTGTTGTCATAATAAGTGCAAGGCTTCATGGCAGTTTTTGTTTATCTGAGGTACTGAGGTGCACTTATCAACGAGCCTGACATGGCCAAGCGTGTTAAGGCGTGCGACTCGTAATCTGAGGGTCGCGGGTTCGCATCCCCGTCGCGCCAAACATGCTAGCCCTTTCAGCCGTGGGGGCGTTATAATTTTACGGTCAATCCCACTATTCGTTGGTAAAAGAGTAGCCCAAGAGTTGACGGTGAGTGGTGATGACTAGCTGCCTTCTCTCTAGTCTTACACCCCTAAATTAGGGACGGCTAACGCAGATAGCCCTCGAGTAACTTTGTGCAAAATTCAAAAAACAAACAAACTTATCAACGAATACATGACTGGAAGTATTGGTCAGTGCTGTAAGTATATCAGTGAAGTTCTGTTTGTTTAATTTTTTTTTCCAATCTCACCATTCTCTCATTTGATACACGATCAATGACGTATCACAATCTTATAAAGCGCGTTGGATGAGAGTTGACTGATTAAATAGTGTCTTAAGTGCATGCTCTTCAATTCTTGAGCTGAAAAAAAACAGCTTAGCCCTTAGAGATATATTTAGTATTTTTATGACTGAGTCCACATGCTATAGATATACCTTTGACTAAATTTGTAGGTCATGTAAGAGTGCTGTACTTTTGGATAAATATCTGTAAATCAGTTACTCAAGTGAGCAATAGGCTTCGAAACAAATTTAAGTTGAGAGCAACTCTTATAATTAAAAACATTTTTATTCAGTTCAAATGCATGATTGCCTGCGTATGATAAAACATAGAGCATCGCTTCACCGTTTTAGGGTTACGAAAAGCTTAAAAATATTTTTTCATAATAATAATGTTAATCAAATAAAATGGATTTTTTTCTCGCCAAACTTTAGTTTTTTGTATTTCAACTTCCTGGTGTAAGACAATGGAGGAAATAACTTCTTCATAAGTTCTAAGAAAAAAAAGCTTATATAAATATGGTGCAACCTTTGGCTCAATAGAAGCGCCATCTACTTTTTCTTCATAATCGCAACTATTGTACAATAAAAATAAACTTCCTGCTAGCAAAGTCCAACAAATCAGTAAATACTGAATTTTTCATAAAACCTTCGACGGCATCTGTTTTCATAGCTATATAATTTGTAAATTTTCCAAGAGATAATTTACTTCTAATTTTTTATATATGCTCATTTACAGAGCTTCACACGGAAGACTTGAACACAAATAATGTTTATTAATTGGTATTTAACAAACATTTCTAGAGAATGTAAATACGTCTTAGCAAACTGATAAAATCAGTTCCGCTAAGGATCATGGGAAAAAATGAATTAAACTAGCGAGTGTGTGCAGTCTTCAGTCTAAGACTTGTTAAAGATATTTTCAAAATATTGCTGATGACACTAAAATATTCATTGGTTGTCTTCACTCGTAATCTGACGGTCGTGAGTTTGAATCCCGTCACCAAACATGCTCGTTCTTTCAGCCATAGAGATTATATTAAGTGACGGTCAATCCATTCTTTGTTGGTAAAAGGTAGTCCAAGAGTTAGCGATGGGTGATGTTAATTAGCTGCCTTTCCTACATCGCTTATAAATTAAGGAAGTCTAATGCAGTTATCTCTCGTGAAGCTTTGTGTAAAATTCAAACTGTTGCAAGAAAGGTTGCAGATTCGTAAGAAGACATCTCTTATGGGATAATTCACAGAAGTCAAAGCCTATCACAGAATTAATTTTGTAAGAACTTAAAATGCCCATGCGTATCTTACCTAGACATGAACATTTGAAATATTTTTGAGTCATGAATAAGTTAGAGGAATCAGTAAGGCCTAGGAAGCAAGAAATCGTCATTTATATATTACTTTGTTTGTCTAAAGATACATATATGAAAAAATATACAAAATGAAAAAAACATGTCATTTATAAGTCTTGTTTTGGAATTTCGCACAAAGCTACTCGAGGGCTATCTGTGCTAGCCGTCCCTAATTTAGCAGTGTAAGACTAGAGGGTAGGCAGCTAGTCATCACCACCTACCGCCAACTCTTGGGCTACTCTTTTACCAACGAATAGTGGGATTGACCGTCACATTATACACCCCCACGGCTGGGAGGGCGAGCATATTTAGCGCGACGCGGGCGCAAACCCGCGACCCTCGGATTACGAGTCGCACGCCTTACGCGTTTGGCCATGCCAGGCCAGGCCATCCATTTATAAGTCAATTACTCTTTATATTGATTGGTGAAAATTCTCTTTTATTTTTATCTCTGCAAAATGTGAGTTACTAGTGTATTGCGACCAGTGTATCTTCTTATTCACGAACTTCTACCCTTTGTTACACATTACGAAATCCATGTTGATCATATAAATACATTAAAAATTAATAATCATGAGATTTTTTTCTGAAAACCTACAAACGTATCGTCAACATATTTTCTATATTATAACTATTTAAGTTGTTCGGGTCAACTATCTGGCCATAACTTTTCAGTTGCTTAAGAAAAAAAAGCTTATTATAAATATGGTGCAACTTTTAGATATACATACCCGAAACCTAATCTATTTTGATCATGAAAGTTCTGAATAAACTGAAACAAAATAAAAGTTAATTCTTATAAGCAATTTATTAATATTAATTTAAGATAGTTACATAAATGATATAAATATTGGATTCGTATCTTCAAATACAATCTTCAGTTTCCACAATAAGACTTTCTTTTTTGGAAGGAAGCTAAAATAAATTGTGTATTCGAAACTAAAAATAATAAAAATAAAAACTTTTTCATGTTTTCTTTACATATATTTGATTGCAGCGCCGTCTAACGGCCCCTCGGGGACTGTTATTATACTTAGATGTGAACTTGACGGATGACCTACATAATGTTTTATAATTATGTTAATTCTTCTGGAATCATCTTTTCTCGTGACAAACGATTCATTTTGTATTCAGAGACGTCTTATTAGCCAATAAATAGTAAAATATATAAACAAGTATAAAGCTAAGGTGCATAATATTAAAGTATTTATCTTCATTTATTACACCATATACCAAAACAATATATCAAAAGCAGACATGCTTTTATTAATGGAAATTAAAATAATATTTTCCTAGAGGTAATTTATATCTCATTTATCCCATTTTTCAAAAGCAAAACGGCTTAACCCAATTGTAGATACATTTAATGAACGGTTCCCTACACGTCCGATTTAAGCATGCCTAAAACAGAACACAATACACCAATTCGCTGAACACCTGGGTCTCGGTGATGTGTAGTAAGTGGTAGTTTACATATCTTGTATTGAATGAATGATTACTCGAAATGCGTTTTCTAGATAACTAACCCTAATTTTAAAGTCATAATTTTAAACTTTTGTCATACAAATGCAAGGGCTTAGAAAATTTGAAGAGATCGAAATATTCTAAGAATTTCCTCTAGCAGATGTTTCAAGATCTAAACTTACGTGGTCGGTGCACATTTTGATATAATGACCTATAGTACACTGGTAATCTGTAAGTTTTGTTTTGTGTTCTTGATTTTAAGTGTGATTTATCTTTTCTTGCTTTTTTTTATATTTTAACCTTTGATCAAGTTTCTCACGTGCACACCTTTTAAAGGTAAGTACAGGGGTCTTTGTTTTAGTAAATATTTTATGGCTGTAAGTCTAACTTCATATTAACAATAGTTTACATCGTTCTATTTTTTTTTACTTAATTTGCATGAGAAGTCTACACTCAAGTAAAGAAAGTTTACAACTATTCAAATTACAGATTGTATTTGTATGTAAACAAGTCATTAATGTTTGAAAGAAAAAGTTTTTACTCATATTACGAGTCGAGAACCTTAACAACCTGGCCATGCCGTTTCTCAGTCTGTCAGTCAGTAAAACATGCGCATGCCGTGAATCATGAGAAGCATTATGCACTGAGTAGGTTACAATACAGCATGGAATATGGACTTCAAAAGCAAGAAATAAAAATATTTATTACTCTTAATTTTGGTTTTATTTACTCTCGAAAGTGAACACCCTACACAAGTACATCTAATATATTCTTTGTTTCGCTGTCTCCGTAAAGGACTAAATATATATATATATATAAAACAAACAAAAATACTTGATTTTCTGACAAAAACAAACAACTTTCAATATTCAAAACAGTAACTGTAATATTGTATCACTGGAACAGTAATTAAGTGACGTTTTCATAAATTCACGTATTTCTATAAAGTGCAAATGGATGAATTATCTCACCACAACTACAACTGGAACTGGTAGCATTGCTTCACTTGTGTACTATGTATTTATTAAGAACGAACCAAACCATTAGAAAGTAGGCCTAAGGCTAAAATAAATATGGAGGAAGTAAACTAAAATGAATACGAAGATTCTTACTTTAAATTATCAATATACGTTAGTCAAAAAAAACTAATAATCGAACATACAAACTGTAATACCTTACAATGGGTGGTAGATATACTCGAATGTGTTCGTTTAAATTTAATATGAGTGTTACGAGTTAGATAGTTTATATAGTGTGATTGTTAAATTTTGTTATTTTGAAAAACGATAGTTTAATGCAAAATTGTGTACATAATTGTTTACGAATCATACATTGTACAGTTTAATAGTTATGAGTTGATAATTAATGTATTATTATGTCATTTTACTAAAACGTTCCGAGTTTTTCTCGCTGTTTAATTTGAGTGTTATTGCATTATAATATTTAGTAATGAGCGAAACGTTCTAGACCTCTGTCGGGGTATAAATACCTGTCGAAACGTTTGGTTAGGTTAACTGAAATTATAATACATAGAGTTAATCACAAAATGTAATATTGCCCGCTTTCTCAACATGAGAAAGAAGTCGACATTGTATGGCATAAAGATTTAAGGTATAAATTAAAATAATTAGAATTACAAACAGGTGTTATTTGCTGATTGGCTATTTCTTAGAAAATAGAAAATCCAGAGAAAATGTAGAGGGCACCGAAACTGGTGTTCCACAGGGAGGGATAGCTAGTTTGATCCACATGTTACGTGCCTTTAAACGACTCAAATTATAGTTTAATATCACAATAAGCAAACTATCTGACGATTTCGGTAGATATCTTCAGCTCCTTAGATAGCAGCTACAAATGTACAGTCTAATCTGAATTAAACTATAGAATACTGTCTAAAACAGGGGATATATGTACAGTCTAATCTGAATTAAATTATAGAATACTGTTTGAAACCCAGGATAAATGTACAGTCTAATCTGAATTAAACTATAGAATACGGTCTAAAACAGGGGATAAATGTACACTCTAATCTGAATTAAACTATAGAATACTGTTTGAAACCCGGGATAAATGTACAGTCTAATCTGAATTAAACTATAGAATACTGTCTAAAACAGGGGATATATGTACAGTCTAATCTGAATTAAACTATAGAATACTGTCTAAAACTGGGGATATATGTACAGCCTAATCTAAAATAAACTATAGAATACTGTCTAAAACCCGGGATAAATGTACAGTCTAATCTGAATTAAACTATAGAATACTATGTAAAACCCGGGATAAATGTACAGTCTAATCTGAATTAAACTATAGAATACTGTCTAAAACAGGGGATATATGTACAGTCTAATCTGAATTAAACTATAGAATACTGTCTAAAACTGGGGATATATGTACAGCCTAATCTAAAATAAACTATAGAATACTGTCTAAAACCCGGGATAAATGTACAGTCTAATCTGAATTAAACTATAGAATACTATGTAAAACCCGGGATAAATGTACAGTCTAATCTGAATTAAACTATAGAATACTGTCTAAAACAGGGGATATATGTACAGTCTAATCTGAATTAAACTATAGAATACTGTCTAAAACTGGGGATATATGTACAGCCTAATCTAAAATAAACTATAGAATACTGTCTAAAACCCGGGATAAATGTACAGTCTAATCTGAATTAAACTATAGAATACTATCTAAAACCCGGGATAAATGTACAGTCTAATCTGAATTAAACTATAGAATACTATCTAAAACCCGGGATAAATGTACAGTCTAATCTGAATTAAACTATAGAATACTGTGTAAAACCCGGGATAAATGTACAGTCTAATCTGAATTAAACAATAGAATACTGTTTAAAACCCGGAATAAATGTACAGTCTAATCTGAATTAAACTATAAAATACTGTATGAAACCCGGGATAAATGTACAGTCTTATCTGAATTAAACTATAGAATACTATGTAAAACCCGGGATAAACGTACAGTCTAATCTGAATTAAACTATAGAATACTATCTAAAACCTGGGATAAATGTACAGTCCAATCTGAATTAAACTATAAAAGTCTGAAACCCGGGAGAAAAATAAACGTTTCTGAAACAAACATTATTTTTTTGTCAGAATCGATGAAGACATGAAATCCTCCTGAACTATACTTAAACAAAGCTCTTCTGAATGTTATACCTTCAGCAAAACTATAAATTGTAACATATGGTTCAAAATGAACGTGATATAAACGCATTACTCAAGTTAGGAATAAAGTATGGCACGAGCGAGATACATACATTATAATATTAACACAAGAACCACATCATAAAATAGGATCAAAATTTACAAACAATACATTAGACCAGTTATGAAATATGTTTGACATACTTGAACTAATACAGCACCAACACACGTACCAAAACTATTGACTATACAGAGTGAAATATTAACCAGAACCTTAAGAATATCAGGACATTACTTTCATGTATAAATAACCAAACATTGAACCGTTAAACATAAACTCACAGTCTAGTTAGTTTGATAAGAATTTATTTAAAAATACTTGTTAACCCAATAGATCAATATATCATACATAATGATGGTCCAAAATACGAGATTTTTACCATAAGAGTAAATACCACCTGTATCAAACATAAACATGTGGCTCAGAATTAAGTAACATTTATGTATTGAAAACGTTTTTTTATGTACGTTAAATTTGCGACTGATAATTATTTATAGTGAAAAAATAGCGTTTAATTAGAGAACTGTTTCTCAATGTTTACGATCAAATAATGATTAATTATATGGAACTGTTTGCGGATATGTACCAGTAAGTTAAGAAAAGTAATTAGCTAGCACTAAATTCTATAGACTGTCTAATCATAGACATGGACCTGAAGAGGGAAATAAGAACAATGCAGTACTTTACACTGAAGTCCATCGATTTTGTGAATAGCCATGTGGTATTTGAAAGTTCATAAATAGCATTAAAGAATGGAGGATTAAACCCGACCCTCACAGGATGTGCACAACGACCAAACGATCATACAGCAGTGATACGTCGAAAATGTCGTTCGACAGTTAGATCTAGACTGCGTGGTTGTGTTTTTACCCACAAAGAGCATACTGGCGATTTTTAAAGATAAATTATCACGGGTTTGTATTGAAATAATAAAGTCTTCTGAAACTCTACTCTAAACTAATTGAAAAAGCCTCTGTATACTTGGAAACAAATAGACAATGATTTAAAGCTCTGGAAACATCTGTGCTAACCAACAGCGTAAGAATATTTTTGTATACAATTAACTTGTTTTAATATATAATAATTTCACACAAGTGGACTCTGTGCTGTTTAAATTGTTGACGTTTACCGCTAACAATTCACAGACACCTACTGTAAAGAATTCAGTCTATACAAAATCTTGAAAGTGGCGAGCCAGACAGAATCTATCGTGGTAAATAGCAGTACAAGTAAACGTAAACAACTTGCAACTAGGTCTATACATGCACAGTTACAGTGGTGGCGAAAATATTGTAGAGGTCACAACCACACTATATAACCATGTTTGACTTTGATAAGTGGATAAGAACATGACAAGTGGTTTAGGCTTAAAGATAGTGATCTACACGGATTTGTTAAATAACACGACCTAGAGAGAGAGAAGAACCTTAACAGAGGAAAGAAAAGGAAAGAGGTAATAGAAGGCAAATAGAAAGAAAAAGAGTACAAACTGAGATTGCCCAGCTTACCCAAAAGATAGAAACCCAAGAATAACAATGTTTGTTTCTGTTTTTGAATTTCACGTAAAGCTACTCGAGAATTATTTGCGCTAGCTGTCCCTAATTCAGCAGTGTAAGACTAGATAGAAGACAGCTAGTCATCACCACCCACGGCCAATTCTTGGACTACTCTTTTACCAACGAATAGTGGAATTGACTATAACATTATAATGCCCCTATGGCTGAAAGGGCGAGCATGTTTGGTGTGACGGGGAATAACAATGGGGCCAGACCAGCTAACCCATACTGCCCAAATCTGATGAAAAGAAAGATGGCATGAATGCTTTCCTGGAGAGTTATAAAAGATTTGCCCAAAGTCAGGCTCGGTATGGCCAAGTGATTAAGACGCTCGACTCGCAGTTTAAGGGTTGAGGGTTAGAATCCCCGTCACACCAAATACGCTTGCCTTTTCATCCATAAGGGCCTTATCACACTGAATCTCACTGTTCGTTGGCAAAATAGTAACCTAAGAGCTGGCGATGGTTTGGTAATAACTAGCTGCCTTCCCTCCAGTCTTATTTTTTTAAATTAGAGATGGCCAGTGCAGCTAGCCCTCGTGCAGGTTTGCGCGAAATTAAAAAATAAACAGAACCAAAGTCAGAACTAGGACAAAGGCAACTGAGCAGTCTGTCTTTCTCCATTTTCACAGAAAAATGCCTGCAAACGTATGTAGGCATGACGTCGGAAGATTCTATGGACGATATCAAGTTAAAAGTAGCCTGAAATGCTATGAACTTACTGAAGAAAGTTTTCGTCTGAAGTTTAGAAATATCAAACCTGAAGAAACTGCAGCCCTTCATTGGTACAGCAGTTCGTCTGCAGACTTACAATGGTAGAAATCAAGTTTCGATATATATGGTAAGCAGAACACAGACAGCCAATTGTGTAACTTTGTGGTTAGCTACAAACAAACAAGAAATGTTATTTTAGTTTCTGGTACATCTTTGGTGATACTTTATCACGTGGACTGATATAGTCAAACATGAGAGTAGTTTTGAATAACTGTCAGATCTATTAATACTGAATAGTTTGTTATCACATGGGTCACTAACATGTCACCGTTCCTAAAAGATATATATATATATATAGAAAGAGAGAGCATTAAAAGACATGTGTGGAAGGGTCAAGCTGGAAGAGCAGTATGTGAAAGTCCATGGAGGGAGAAAATTGCAAGTTCAAGAATAGCTAGTCAAAGTAAATACCAGGGGTGACTGAACAGAAGCATAATGCCACCAAAGGTGAAAAGAAGACAACAGACAAAAGGATGAAGAGATGGTATACTTATTATAAAATGGAGCACATTGCGAGTAAATACAAGCCTATCACTAACAAAGAGCAAAAACAATCTCAACATAGAACAGCTAGATCTACCTACAAAAATAGTACTAGCAAGAAACAAGAAAATATTGACTTTCACTATGGATGCAGCTGCCGGAAAAAAAAATAGATCAAAGGAAAACACGTTAGCTTTACCAAAAAAAGAAAAAAATTACTGCAATCACCATGATAAAACAGTAAATAATTGATGGTTAACTTAAGTTAGTGAACGAGTCGACAAAGGCAGTGATGACCAAAGCATGTGATAAACATCGAGATGTGCCACTGAACCACAACATGATAACAGGTGGAGAACACGTTGAGGATAAGAAAGTGAAAGTCCTATAAGACACTTGATGTACCAATGAGAACCACTCTGATGACCAGATGATTAGCAAGGTACATCTGTGTGTGCTGATTGATGTGATAGTGAGAAAATGTCTACAGCAAGAATAAAGGTAAACACTGTAAACTACATAAGAGACCTTAGAGCCATATGTATCAAGGGATCCTTCTACGACTTAGTACTTGAAAACATACCTGGAAATAAAAGTTTAAAGAAACCAGATAGAAAGGAGATAGCAGTCACTATAAGAACTCAAGAAAACAAAAGTAAGCAACACGCCAAACTTATGCAAGTCTAGAAAAGTGACATCCTGAACTTAGGAAACTGAAAGAAGCACAGAAGAAAGATCCTTCACTGCAGAAACGTTAGGACAGTACCTGTAGGAAAGTCAACACACAAGACAAAGAAGAAATGTAACTACAAAATACAAGATCTGTAAAGAGGAAATTAGACAGATCAACATAATATCAGACTCAACTGATATAGTAACAACAGAATATCAGACTCAACTGATATAGTAACAACAGAATATCAGACTCAACTGATATAGTAACAACAGAATATCAGACTCAACTGATATGGTAACAACAGAATATCAGACTCAACTGATATAGTAACAACAGAATATCAGACTCAACTGATATAGTAACAACAGAATATCAGACTCAACTGATATGGTAACAACAGAATATCAGACTCAACTGATATGGTAACAACAGAATATCAGACTCAACTGATATAGTAACAACAGAATATCAGACTCAACTGATATGGTAACAACAGAATATCAGACTCAACTGATATAGTAACAACAGAATATCAGACTCAACTGATATAGTAACAACAGAATATCAGACTCAACTGATATGGTAACAACAGAATATCAGACTCAACTGATGATGCTGATTCAGGAGTTGATTGTAGACGTACACTTAGGAACAAAGAAGATGGCAGACTGAATCATCAACAACTTTCATTGGCTGGGGGAGTCATGAGAGATAAGCCCAGGTTCTGCAAGTCATATGATATCTGCCAACGGACAAAGCCTAGAAGGAATGTGATAGAAGAGATGTTTAGCAGAGTTTCTGTGGAGTTCATTGGACCATTAGCACATGTATCTGATATGGTATGTGGTGACAGTAGTTGAATATGTGACAAATTACTTAGAAGTCATACAATTGCCAAAGATATAGACATAGAGAGTAGCAGAAGCCCTCCTGGAAACGTTCTGTAGAGTAAGTTTTCCAAAAGAAGTCTTGAATGGTAGAGGAACCTATCTTACCTCATAATTGATGCAAGACATGTACAGATCCATCAGCACTAGACAGCTTTTTAAATACCTGTTAAAAAGATAATGTCCCTGAGAATATCTTTGTATATTCTGTATCCATCTTCAAGAAAATGTACTCATACGTAAATATTAGCAACATACAGTCATTGATATGTTATAGATTTCTCATGGATCGCTAGTCTTAAGATAAAATTTACTGGCATATAATATGATATTTTTCTGAAAGGGAAACCATAACCCTACCTAGAACTTTTTTGTCAACTTCAGCTGGACAGGACCAGGAGATCAAATTCTAAATGTTTGTAGAGGGAGGAAAGAATTACTACAGGTACCAAAACAACAAAAAATATTCATTTAGAAATTCAAAGTTTTCATTCTTCAAAATTAATATACAAAATAAAGAAGTTAATATTGTATGGTAACACTGATTATTCGTAATAACAATAACCTTCATGATATCAGACAATTTCAGGTTCATCGGAAATTGCCCTCCAGGGCAAAAAAACAAACAAACACTCCTAAACCACTATTAATTTTAACAAACCATACACAAGTTGATGCAATAAAATAAATTCGGTTCCACTTGTTGTATCTCACAACTCTGATAGTAACATCAATAGTTTCAGATACTTAAGGTTCAGGTGTTTTTTTTACACAGCATTATATGTGTGTGTTCACCAATGTGAGTTTGTTAATTCAAAACAAGAGACCTACGGCACAAATATATTTGTTTTAAATATAACTATTTTTGTAATTATTTCTACTGACTTTCGCGCAAAACTACTCAAGGGCTAACTGCGATAGCCGTCTTTAATTTAGCTTGATTGATAGTTTGATGTTAAGCACAGAGCTACATAAAGAGCTATCTGTGCTTTGCCCACCACGAGTATCGACACCTGAAAACATGATGCCGTGCCTCTGGGGGGCCTCTAATTTAGCTATGATAGAAGAAAGAATGTGGCACCAAATGTCCAACATTTTACCTCCCTTTGAACAACAAATAATGGAATTGACCGTCACACTATAACTTCTCCGTGGCCAAATTGGCGGGTATGTTAGGGAACCAAATTTGACTACGTCACCCATGGATTATGAGTCCATTGTCTTAACCATCTGGCCTCGATCCGTTCTGGCATTATCCAGTTTGGGTTTTCTTGCATGGATAGCAACAGTACCTAAACATGGACATTTTTAAAATCATGAAATAGATCTTATACTGTATGCTATTTTCACAATACTGAAAGACAGATTTTATCAATTAATAAAACAGTTATTAAATCACAAGCTTATATACAATACTGTTAATACAAACGGTTTTATCAAACCAAGAACATACTATAGTTTGTCTAGTTTGTCGAAAATAATACAATTGTTCTTACTCATCAGTGAAGTTACAAGTCACAACATTCGGCCCTCTCCAGTGGCTCAGCGGTATGTTTGCGGACTTACAACGCTAAAACCCGGGTTTCGATACCCGTCGTGAGCAGAGCACAGATAGCCCATTGTGTAGCTTTGTGCTTAATTCAGTGGTTCCCACCCTTGGGGGTGTGAGATAACATTTGTTTTAGCCACCTTACCTTTATTCTTAAATAAATAATTACTGTGAGGGGTGCGAGAATATATTAAATTGTTTTAGGGGTGCCGGGCATAAAAAAGGTTGGGAACCGCTGGCTTAATTCAAACAACAACACAACATTCGGACTTCTCCCGCCATCTAGTGACAAAATAGAAACAGAGGTGAAATTACTTTTGAAATGGCATAAACTTTATCTCTTGTCTTGAGTGTACAAACTATCCTATTATATTGACCAAAGTATATAATAAGTGTTTAATAAATATTTATTAAATAATGAAATAAAATTAATAAAATCTTCACAGATAGCAAGTATCAGTTAGATCTTACTCACGTTTATTTATAAGTTGAAAGTTGCTGAGTGTTATAATGAATGGTGAAAGAATTGCTAACAAATTCTGATAGCTGTCTGGAGTGTAAAATGAAAAAGTAAAACTACGTAAACTATCAACCTGCGTTAAAAAATCAAAGAGACAGAAGACTTCAGCATGAATAAACGAAGTTAAATAAAAGAAAAATGGCGTCTATCAAGGTCTTCAGTAAGGGAAAGTACAAAATATGTCTAGCAACCGCGAAAATTAGCAAAGTTTATTGAATAATATAATCATCTTGTTGCAAATTGTTCCAAATATCAACCGTTATCCATGGAATTGGCTCAACTCTGCAAACCACAAGGCGTTTTAAACTCCAAATCAATTAAAAGACATAACCTACAATTAGCATATTTCATAATGATTTACAACTACCTAACCAGCCTTCATTACTTACATATTATCCTTTCAGTGGCTCGTATGTAAGTTCAAAGACTTATGCCCTACAAACTGGATTTTGACGCCAATGGTGAGCGCGTCCTATATTATTTAACAATAAACAAACCAGCAAATACTTACATATTTCAAATTGTCTCTCACCTGCTGTTTTAACATTCGTTTGAGGAAACCATTATCCTACTTAGTGTGTAGCGCCATCTAGCAAATCAAACAGCTGGTTATGTTTATTTAATCGTTATCAATTTACTGATGCTTTAAATAAAAAAAATTGTGTTCGATATTTTTATGTGTAGATTTTTGAACCAACCGTCTTTTCTTTCTTTCTCTTTCTCAGGGTATATTTCGACTAAAACTGCACATTCTAGCTTAGATGACATGAACTATACGACTGAAACTCGTGCTTTTTGTCCTTTTGTTAATAAGTATAGCGTGTGTTTTGTTGTTGTTGCTAACGCCGTTGTTTGTGCTCCAAGTTATGCCTGTAAAGCTTGGTTACGAAAGTTTAACTGTCAAACTATTTGTATTACTTTAAAATGTTTTGTAGGTGCTGCCATCTGACGAAAGCATGCGATAAAGTATTTTATCACTAACGTCAGTCATAAATAATTTTCTGCACCCCGAAGTCTTAGAGGCAAATCTGAGGGCTTATAACGTTAAAAACAGGGTTTGATATACGTAATGGCCAGTGCACAAACAGATAGCTCATGGTGTAGCTTTGCGCTTAATAACAAACAAGTAACAAAAGCAGTTTAAATACATAAAAAGCGAACGACTACAGGTGATAAGTAAAACGTATCTCCAGCTCTCCATAAGGCTGGATTACCTGTATAAAGATAACAATAAAACCTAAAATTTGTAGGGTAAAAACTGTTGTTATTATAAAAGTGAAAGAAAAAATATCCCTTTTGTAAACAAGTAGCAGTAAACACAAAAAACATTGCCTAATCTCCTCCCAGACTCACTGTTGCAGGCATGGTTTGCGGCAAAATAGGCATAGTGTATAGTTTCTCTAACTTTTCAATAACAGTAAAACTTAAGATTTCTAGGTTGAAAATCACTACAAATAGAGAAATGAAAAATTAAAACTTTCCCTAACTTCTAAAAATTAGAAAAAAGAAACATACCTATCGATTATGCTTAAGTCTGGTAACTATGACAATTACGTTAGAAGAAAAATATTCTGGTATCATAAACCTAATACAAATTGACATTCTAAATCAAAATTTCCAGCTATTTGATATCTTGATACGTAACGTATTTAACATAATAAATCAAAGACTCGTCCGACATTAATTATAACACGTAATACGATACCACGGAGAGAACATTTTTATGTTACTTTCCACAATACTTCTCGTAATACCTATTTTTATGTTACTTTCCACAATTCTTCTCGTAATACCCATTTTTATGTTACTTTCCACAGTTCTTCTCGTAATACCCATTTTTATGTTACTTTCCACAATTCTTCTCGTAATACCCATTTTTATGTTACTTTCCACAGTTCTTCTCGTAATACCCATTTTTATGTTACTTTCCACAGTTCTTCTGGTAATACCAATTTTTATGTTACTTTCCACAATTCTACTCGTAATACCAATTTTTATGTTACTTTCCACAGTTCTTCTCGTAATACCCATTTTTATGTTACTTTCCACAATTCTTCTCGTAATACCCATTTTTATGTTACTTTCCACAGTTCTTCTCGTAATACCAATTTTTATGTTACTTTCCACAGTTCTTCTCGTAATACCAATTTTTATGTTACTTTGCACAGTTCTTCTCGTAATACCCATTTTTATGTTACTTTCCACAGTTCTTCTCGTAATACCCATTTTTATGTTACTTTCCACAATTCTTCTGGTAATACCCATTTTTATGTTACTTTCCACAATTCTTCTGGTAATACCCATTTTTATGTTACTTTGCACAGTTCTTCTGGTAATACCAATTTTTATGTTACTTTCCACAGTTCTTCTCGTAATGCCCATTTTTATGTTACTTTCCACAATTCTTCTCGTAATACCCATTTTTATGTTAATTTCCACAATTTTTCTCGTAATACCCATTTTTATGTTACTTTCCACAGTTCTTCTCGTAATACCCAAAATGTTCCAATACATCTTATCGTATGAAACACTGCCTCACCTCCAAAGAAAGAGAAAATAATCTCCCTATTCATATGTTTCTTTCAAAATGTATTATCTTTCATCACATAATAATAATGAGCCTTAATCTTGAACAAATAAAATGTCAAACAACTAATACATAAAATTCTAAGAAAGGCGAGCAGATTGTGAACTAATCTAACCTAAATTCAGAAAACTAAAATATAGCACCAAACTGAGCAACATACTGTGTGTACGAAATATCACACGTGACTCCAACGGTGACAGAATGAACCAGTAATTTGATCTCTACTAATTGTGAACACAAGGAAGTGGAAGAGGTTCGTCTTGTAACCCTGGAAGCTTCTAGTTTCATGTTTGAATTGATTGTTTGGTAGTTAAGCACAAAGCTACACAAAAGACTATTTGTGCTCTGCCCACAACAGGTATCGAACCCCCGTTTTAGCAGTATAAGTCCGTAGACACACTGCTGTATCAGTGGGGGATTATAGGTCCTGGAATCCACCGTTGGAACAGCAGTAAGTTTTCGGATTTACAATACTAAAATCAGGCTTTTGATTACCTTCGGTGGACATAACAGATAGCCCGATGTGGTTTTGCTATAAGAAAACACAAACACTGGAATAAATGTTAAGCATTATCTTACTTTTCCTGGAGGCCTGTCATGGCCAGGCGGTTAAGACACTCGGTTTGTAATCTGAGGGTCGCAGGTTCGATTTCTCCATCACACCAAACATGCTCGCCCTTTCAGTCGTGGAGGCGTTATAATGTGACGGTCAATCCCACTATTCGTTGGTAAAAGAGTAGCCCAAGATTTGGCGGTAGGTGGTGATGACTAGCTGCCTTCCCTCTAGTCTTACACTGCTAAATTAAGGACAGCTAGTGCAGATAACCCTCGTGTAGCTTTGCGGGAAATTCAAAAATAAACTTTTCCAGGAAGTTTTTTTTTTTTTCTAATTTTGATACATTTTCACTGGGATATATAGAAAAGTGGAAGCCCACCCCTTCGCTTCCTATGCAACTTGGAGGAAGTAGTACAAGCGTAAACAGTAAGAAATTATTATTATATTTATACAGTTATAACTGCAATACATTGCACCGATTAAAGTACAATTACTTCTATTTGGGCCTGGCATGGCCTAGCGCGTTGAGGCGTCCCCTTCGTAATCTGAGGCTCGCGGGTTCGCGCCCGAGTCGCGCCAAACATGCTCGCCCTCTCAGCCGTGGGGGCGTTATAATGTGACGGTCAATCCCACTATTCGTTGGTAAAAGAGTAGCCCAAGAGTTGGCGGTGGGTGGTGATGACTAGCTGCCTTCCCTCTAGTCTTACACTGCTAAATTAAGGACAGCTAGCGCAGATAGCCCGCGAGTAGCTTTGTGCGAAATTCCAAAACAAACAAACAAACTTCTTACTTTATTGTTATTCTATCAGTGTCCTCAATTTATTTTCAATATTATTGTACTGTTTACACTCACGTGAGTGTGTGTGAGAAAAGTTTTCAAATTTGGTACAAATATTGAATGCCTCTCAAAAACAAAATATTTAACTCTTGTTCAATATACAGAAAATGTCAGCGAACTCGAAAGTTTAATCTAATTTCGTACAAAGGCTGAGCGCCCGCAAAATTAAATATCGTTGAATGTGACACAAAGTCACACTTCAGTTTCGTAATAATAGTATCAAAACGGAATTTTAGTAGAAGGTCAACCCTCAAGGTCAAATTGAGAAGAAAAAAAGATCTTAACAGAGCCTTCCCGAGCATTTAACATAAATAATCTAGTTTGATTTTTAACCACTCTTCTATAGGCCATTAGAGAACCACACGGCTTGATTTATTAGACTATAGTTGGGCGTTTAACCTTCCCACTTGGCTTTATCTCTTACACTGTGTTGGTGCTCTTAGCTTTATCACATGGCTTTATCTCTTACACTGTGTTGGTGTTCTTAGCCTTATCACATGGCTTTATCTCTTACACTGTGTTGGTGTTCTTAGCCTTATCACATGGCTTTATTTATAACTCTGTGTTGGTGCTCTTAGCCTTATCACATGGCTTTATCTCTAATACTGTGTTGGTGCTCTTAGCCTTATCACATGGCTTTATCTCTTACACTGTGTTGGTGCTCTTAGCCTTATCACATGGCTTTATCTCTAATACTGTGTTGGTGCTCTTAGCCTTATCACATGGCTTTATCTCTTACACTGTGTTGGTGCTCTTAGCCTTATCACATGGCTTTATCTCTAACACTGTGTTGGTGCTCTTAGCCTTATCACATGGCTTTATCTCTTACACTGTGTTGGTGCTCTTAGCCTTATCACATGGCTTTATTTCTTACACTGTGTTGGTGTTCTTAGCCTTATCACATGGCTTTATCTCTTACACTGTGTTGGTGCTCTTAGCCTTATCACATGGCTTTATCTCTTACACTGTGTTGATGCTCTTAGCCTTATCACATGGCTTTATCTCTAACACTGTGTTGGTGCTCTTAGCCTTATCACATGGCTTTATCTCTAACACTGTGTTGGTGCTCTTAGCCTTATCACATGGCTTTATCTCTAACACTGTGTTGGTGTTCTTAGCCTTATCACATGGCTTTATTTCTTACACTGTGTTGGTGTTCTTAGCCTTATCACATGGCTTTATCTCTTACACTGTGTTGGTGTTCTTAGCCTTATCACATGGCTTTATTTCTAACTCTGTGTTGGTGCTCTTAGCCTTATCACATGGCTTTATCTCTAACACTGTGTTGGTGCTCTTTGCCTTATCACATGACTTTATCTCTTATACTGTACTGATGCTCTTGGCTTTATCACATGGCTTATTTCTTACAATATAGTAGTGTTATTTACCTTTCCATAAGGATTTATCTCTTACACTATATTGGTGCTCTTGGCCTTTTCACGTGGTTTTATCTCTTATACTGTATTGAAGCTTTTGGCCTTATTACATTGTTTCATTTCTTACACTGTATTGGTTCTCTTGGGCTCCTCACATGATTTTATCTCATGCACTGTATTGAAGCTTTTGGCCTTATTACATTGTTTCATTTCTTACACTGTATTGGTTCTCTTGGGCTCCTCACATGATTTTATCTCATGCACTGTATTGGTGCTCTTAGCCTTATCACATGGCTTTATCTCTTACACTGTGTTGGTGTTCTTAGCCTTATCACATGGCTTTATCTCTTACACTGTGTTGGTGTTCTTAGCCTTATCACATGGCTTTATTTCTAACTCTGTGTTGGTGCTTTTAGCCTTATCACATGGCTTTATCTCTTACACTGTGTTGGTGCTCTTAGCCTTATCACATGGCTTTATCTCTAACACTGTGTTGGTGCTCTTAGTCTTATCACATGGCTTTATCTCTAACACTTTGTTGGTGCTCTTAGTCTTATCACATGGCTTTATCTCTAACACTGTGTTGGTGCTCTTAGTCTTATCACATGGCTTTATCTCTAACACTGTGTTGGTGCTCTTAGCCTTATCACATGGCTTTATCTCTTACACTGTGTTGGTGCTCTTAGCCTTATCACATGGCTTTATCTCTAATACTGTGTTGGTGTTCTTAGCCTTATCACATGTCTTTATCTCTTACACTGTGTTGGTGCTCTTAGCCTTATCACATGGCTTTATCTCTAACACTGTGTTGGTGTTCTTAGCCTTATCACATGGTTTTATCTCTTATACTGTACTGATGCTCTTGGCTTTATCACATGGCTTATTTCTTACAATATAGTAGTGTTATTTACCTTTCCATAAGGATTTATCTCTTACACTATATTGGTGCTCTTGGCCTTTTCACGTGGTTTTATCTCTTATACTGTATTGAAGCTTTTGGCCTTATTACATTGTTTCATTTCTTACACTGTATTGGTTCTCTTGGGCTCCTCACATGATTTTATCTCATGCACTGTATTGGTGTTCTTGGTCTTTTCATATGGCTTTATTTCTTACAGATTTGACGTGTGTCTCTATATACAGCATAAGTAGTTTACGTTGCAATGTAATCTACCTTCATACTTAATATATAGTCTTGGTTTATTTTTTTTACTAATTTTTAACCTTCTTTCACGCACTGTGTTTATCTCCTACACTTTTGTTTTATATTTAATCTCATTTTGCTTGTCATTGCTCAAATAAAACATTTTGGCCAAATAATTATTTTTATCACATCCTATAATGTGTCCGAAACTTTGCAGCAGACATGATTGTTGATTGAAACAGGCTTTGTGGGTTTCAAGAATATTAAGATATCAAATAAAATCTAGCATGAAAAATAACTGTAAATAGTATTGTTATAAATAGAAACAACGTCATCGGAACACACTTTCGACGTGTTCCGATGAAGTTGTTTCTATTATTTATTATAATATAATAATATAATATAATAATTTAATAATTTATATAAATTATTGAAACAACAATATAATTGTTTTCTAATGTGTGATTAAAATTGGGTTAAACGTAAGCAGAGTTATATTGTATAACTTGAAATATCGTCTGAATATACATATTTCTAAAGTGTGCTTGTGTGGCTTGAAAGTCTGTTTCGAGAAATGCTGCAAAGAAATTCGCTTCGTCAAGGGCCGAAGTTGTAGCGTAACAACCATTTATAATTTATTTGACGGGTAGCATAAATGAACAGTCTGTAATTTTAATCGATGTTGGTATTATGAGGAACATTCCAAAGTAAGTTTCACAATTTCCGCCACGTGAGTCTCTTAATACCTGAAACATAACTATGTTGAATACTTCAGTGACTCTGGAGAATGTATGTGCCTTTGGATCTGGAATGTACATCAAACAGAGAAGTGGTGAAGTGGAAGAAGTAATGGCACTTATCGACACAGTAATGGAAGTTTATGTGGATTATAACAAATGGTTGGAATATGACAAGAGTTGGATCAAGTGATTACAGTTTCGAGTTTTGGAGCAAAAGAGCTAATAAGTCCATGAAAAGAGAGATCTACAACCGTATCCTACAGGTAACTGTTAACATGTTTCGTAGAAAAGCCAGGCTGCATCGTAGTAATTCAAGAAAGCTCTTAAAATGTTTTTCTGGCCATGTATTTCTAGTGACTAGCTGAACTAGAATCGAAAGATGATCACTATCAGGTGGAGAAAGAACATGAACCTTTACGAGAAAAACACACTTATTGAAACCACAACAACATTAGGAATTGTGCTAGATTTATGACGAGTATGGTATGAAAAGGATAAAAACACCCAATTATGATATACAGTGTGGAATTAAACTGGCATGATTCAGTATAAAATCCACTATGGTAATGAATGTCACTCGTAATGATAAAGTTTGGAAAACTATGATCCATATACAGAAAGAAGTCAGGGCTCAGTGAATCACCAATTTGAACATGGTAGCGACTGTGAGGATACAAAATGCAAGTCAGACAGTAAATACGGAGTGTTCAAGGTTGTGTCCCAACTGACGTTTGTGTATTCAAACATGAATAGTTGTCTACTTACCTGTTTCAACTCCACTTCTTCCAACGTCCACTGGATTGTTACTGTGGTTTAGTATGTAACCAGGTAATATTGCAATTTGAGATGGTGTAAAGAGCATCTCATAGAGAACTGAGCAATCAACAGAGATGGCAGACAAAACTTTTCCAAAAGTAATTTATTCGTGTGCAAGGGACAAATGTTGATGAAAAGAAACTTGAATAATCTATCTCCAGCTGGTCTGTTCATCCTAGCATCCGTAGAGTAGACGTCTGAAATGAAAATGATTATTATGTCCAGAGTATGTAGCTTGCATACAAATATTAGAAATAGATTTTAGTTGCATGATTACTATTGTCCAAAAAAATTTCAATTGATATGGATGGATATCCGCTATATAAATAGTTATGTAGCACAAAATGTCTTAAATAGGAAGAAGTTAAGAGATAGAATTATTAGGTGTTGCCACTGGGTCAATAATACGAACAGGAAAACCTGTAGTAGGATCTTAAGGACAAAAAAAAAAGATGATCTCGCTGTGAGGTGGTATAAACAGGCATAGAATCTAGTTTATCACACAATCGAGCAAGATTGGAACCTCTGCAATGTAGAAAAACATAATTATTAGGGCATTAGCAGTAAGATAAAAGTTGTAGACGAGAGCATTTTTCACAACAAAGCGACTCTGAGGGTGATGTCTTAAGTTCAGATGGTCCAGCTGTCGACAACATCGAACAACTGTGCCATTTGCATGAGAAACCTTACATATTAGTGGCCTCTAAAGGCCATTAGTACATCGTCTTTCACAAGTTGATAAAAGGAAACTGCTCACAGCAGCAGCTGCAGTGGCTGTATATAGACCAGACCATTCTGTACAAATTGGTATCCTGTGTCTAACTCAGGCTCCACCAAGAAAAATCCATTTACAAATATGTCCTAACTTTGTAGCATAGCAACATTGATAACAAGTGAATGGACAAATGGTCTTCCTCTTGCTTCATAGCCACTGCTGATAATGCCTTTAGTTGAATTTTGCTCTAGAAGAAAGAACCAGAGCATATGCTTCAGGTATGTACAGCAGGATCAATTTAGAGTACATTGCCCATATAGTGAGTGCAGCAAGACAATTAAAATAACCTAATTAACCTAATTGAACAGTAGATGCAGGAAGGACGGCAGTGGTATGTAGCTACTGTTACTTCGACTCTGGAATATGAACAAAACCATATTTAGCGTTAGTCAGTGACTCAGAAGATACATCAAACAGTTTGTGCCACAAGATGTGGTGTTCAGCACCACTCAAATAGGATTGGATGAAACTTTGTGTGTGCCTATAAAAATACAGGGATGGAAGAAGGAGTTCCTGCTTGATGCAGAATAGGCGAAGACACCAGTAAACATTGCCATGTATCAAGCATTCTAAGTGAAACCATTACTCTGGCAAGTTAATACCAACTTTATTTGGGTGAATATGAACAGGTTAGATGTGACTGTAGAAGCACTGACTACATTTATGCCATGAAAGTCACAGGAAGTAAGTAGTTATTACTGACTTATGTCCTGACACAGTAATTCTAGTAATGTATTGCAGAAACTGGCTGTTAATTATACAACAGGTTTATTAAGCTACTGTGGGGAAACCATCCAGTGCTGGTCAGAACAGACGTTGAGTGTGCAACACAGCTTTGAATCAAACGTATGAGATAAACTATTTTTCTTCCAAAGAGCAAACACCATTTAGTTCAGACAGTGATCTATCATGATAATAATGCACGGTCAGGGATGGTATGCAGCTATTGTCAGTCAGCTAATGAGCTTCACACTATAGTAGTTATCAGAACAACGAGTGGAGAAATGGTAACTAAGGCTAGAAGCTAAAATCACATCCGGCTTGTGCAAGTAATAGACTACTGACACATCTGAGGTCACTGATTGAAGACTGTGCAAGCAATCTGGACTCAACTCAGCTGCACGTGCTCATTGATCTGTTATTTAAACAGAATGACGAATTTGTTGAAACGGATTCGGAACAGGGGTGAACAGAAAGAACTTACCACCACATAGATACAGGAAATGACTTCTAATCAAACAACCACAATATCAGCTTTCCTGGAATACTAGAGATATCACCAGCGCTAGGATGTAGTGGATGTTCAATGGTGAGATCAAACAGCCTTACAAGAGTGCACAATCATTACCAAAGATTGAACGGCGTGAAGAATGCCAATGCCTTCTCATTACTAGATTCTACAGCCCAACCCTCACTTCTATCCTATCAGACTTGGGATCTGTTTAGTACAACCAAACAGCATTGTAAAAAAAAGTAACTCAATAGAAACATCAAGCACCACCACAATCTACTTGTCAAGCCGAGAAGTAAGAGTTTGGCCAAACATTTTATGTCCAACTTGTTAAGATCCAGTTGGTAAACTCAGTACCTGATCCAATGCCGCTGGAAGTGGAAACCAAGTCTAAACCTAGGTAAAGTCAGAACGCCAGGATGAGAGCGAATAAGAACCATGTTGGAGGATGCTTTGTTCAGAAGAACTGGTGGCATTTGATGTGGGCACACCTCTAGTGAGACCCAACATTGACCCAACAGAGCTTCTCTGGAATTGCTGTCTACAAACAGACCTACCAAGAAGTAGAAAGGAGTGTGTGTTTTTCTTATAACAAAGCCACATCGGTCTATCTGCTCGGCCCACCGAGAGGAATCGAACCCCTGATTTTAGCGTTGTAAATCCGGAGACATACCACTGTACAAGCGGGGGGCAGTAGAAAGGTCAACTGACTACAACCACTTCCCCAGTTATGTAGACAGCAGTTCCCATCAGTGCCAGAATATCTACTTTATATGATAAACCCAAAGGCTTCAGGAATGTGTTCAAATAGATTGAAAATTCACAGTAAGCTCAAAGTGAAATTCAAGAGCAGCTCATACTGCAGCAGATCATGATATTTTAATACCACTAGCAAAAGTAGGCAACCATATGAACAGAGTAGTGTAGGCCGTATGCCTTGAAGACCATCTCCTGAAGCACAAAGGGCCTTCTCTGCAGTTAGAAAGGATCTACCATGAACTCCCTGGGTTCTTGTGTGAGCTAAAAAGATAACCTGCCAAGTCACCACAGCACATCACAAATCCAAGGCTTTCAAGGCTCATTTAATTGTGTACGTATTAAGTACGATTTTGTTTATTTATTTTTTGCATATAGTTTTGTATACATACATGTGTGTAATTAATTCCTTGTTACATAATTAGTATTAAGGATTTTGAGACCATATGAAGACTACGCATGTAGTTAGTGTAAGGTTTAATATATATATTATGTTCTAGTTTTGTGCAAACATTTCTTTAATGATACACATTGCATTTTTATTGCAATGCCGCTGGATGCCAACAATTTACAAGTTTTGTTGTAAATAATACAACACTGCTCAAGCTACAAATCCTAGTCCGTAATGAACATGAGGTCAACATCATTATGTTGGCTGATCATTGGAGCTGTACAATAGTGCTTCTTCATCTGATTATTCTCAGACAGGTAAATAATTATTGTCAGAATACTCTTCATCTGATTCTTACCTACATTACACCATTGTTACCAGTACACGCTCGTGAGGTCCTAACAAAACTAAGGAACTTAAATCAAAATATCATCAATAGAAGAAATGACGTTTATTTCATCCAACAGTGCAAATAGGAAAAACTAATCCCTAATTTAGTGAAGATAAAACTATCCAAGAATTTTAACCGGTGTACGAACATTATCCATAATCTACAGATACTGCTAAAAGGTATGTTGACCCCGAAATACAAAGAACTAAACAACCTACAGAAACAAAAATAATAATCTGGACTATCAACTGGCCCGATGCATTCAACCAGACATTTATGGACTCATACAACGCAACATCAATCAAATCAATAGTAAGAACGACAAGGAAAAGGAAGTCCATCACAACAAGAAACTAGAGAAACTAAGGTGACAACAACAAGAAACTAGATAAACTAAGGTGACAACAACAAGAAACTAGATAAACTAAGGTGATAACAACAAAAAACTAGATAAACTAAGGTGTAAACAACAAGAAACTAGATAAACTAGTGTCAACAACAAAAATGGCGCCAACATGAAGAACCACCAACAAACCTCAGATAAACTAAGATCCAACAACAAAAATTAGATAAATAAAGAAATACATCAACTCAACAAAATGGCTCAACACGAAGAACCATCAAGAAATCATTAACAGATCTATCGAAATGAATGAAGAAATCTGCCTGGAAGACATGGCTAGAAGACTTGTGATCCAATCTACACAAACTGAAAACACCAAAAAACAACAGAGAACAATCACCAGAAAGAAGATAACTTCGACAAAATTTCCACCAATAACCAACAATTCATCTTTCAAGGTAGAAATGAAAACATTTATTTCCCGAAACACCTCGGAACAAGATGTTAAACAACTTTTTCAAAGAATTTTCACACAAAACCATCAACATAATTTCACAGAATAGAAAACTAAAAAAACAACCTCACACGAAAAGATATTAATTCTATAAATAATTTAAAACAAGACAACAAAAACAAAATTCTAAAAGCAGATAAAGGCAATGCTATAGTTATAATAAACACAAATGAAAACATTCAAAAAACGGATTTTATCAGATACGAACAAATTTAAACAAATAAACACAAATCCAACAAAACACATGAAAACCAAATAAACAAAATGCTACTACAAATTAAAAACAACACAATCTCAGAAAATATTTATTCTTACCTACGAAAGACCGACTCACGTACACCATAACTATACGTCACAATCAAACCTCACAAACACGATTGATTACTATAACTCATAATGTCAGCCTATTAATCATTTAACTACAACCTTGGTAAATATATATCGTGGGCATTTTCTAAATATCTAACTTCAGCCGGATCCTTTTTCAAAGACATTTTAACTTTAAATATATTCTCTTAATCAACTATACCATAAAGCTTTAATGGTCAGTTTTGATGTAATCTACCTCTTCGCAGAAGTCTCAACCACTGAAGCCTACAAAATAGATTTATAACTTTATATCCAAGACCCCAACCCACTAATACACATTCTAAGCAACCAATTAGCAACCCTTATAGAATTCACTACCACCAAAACTAACTTTATATTCAGTAACCAAAACTACCTACAAATAAATGGCCTAAGTACGGGGTATCCCGTGTCACCAGTTCTAGCCAACATTGTGATGACACAGGTTGAATCTCAAGCAATCAATTCAGCCTTACACCCACTACTATACTGGTACAGGTATGTTGATGATACAATTGCTGAATTCACATCTACAGAACACACACTTTGTTTTTGAATCACATTAACTCGATACACCTCAACATCAAGTTCACCTGTGAACAGGGAAAAATTAACCAAGTAGGATTTATTAACCTCAAGATCACTAGAACCGATACACAATTCAAAACAGAAATTCACATTAAAACACCCATACTGAACTATACGTTCTCGGGGACTCAGCATATGAAACAAAACAAAAACTCAACATATTAATAAACCAAATAAACAGAGCCACAAAACTATGCTCACACAGTAAAATTAATGATGAAATTAACAAAATAAAACAAAACTTCATCAGCATTAACAAATTTCCTCCAAAACTATTGAAAAAATTGTACGCACACACCAAGATCAACAGCAGACAAAAAACAGTAAATCCCAAGATACAACAAACTACAAAACCTTATACTGCTGCATACCATATGTTCCCTACATTAGCAAAAAAATAACCAACATTTGGAAAATCTATAACAAAATGCAACATTCCAATAAACACCAAATATATTCAAAAACAAGGTACAAAAATAAAGTCCATACTATGTAAAAACTACACTGACAAACACAAACATAATTTATAAAATACAATGCAACAACTGCCACGACTTCTATATTGAAAAAACAAGCAGAAAAATAGAAACTAGATTCAAAGAACAGAGAAAAACACCTTCACACGTTTTTGAACAATGAAATCAAATAAACACAACATAACCATAGAAAACGCCCAAATACTAAATAATGAAACAAACATAAGCAAAGGCAAAATTAAAGAAGCCTTACTTATACAACAACTAAAGCCAATATTAAACCAATATAAAGGAACACCTTTATACCTGCACTAATTACTAACCTGCAACACCCCTTACAATCCCTTATCCGTTTATACTCTCGTTCCTAAGACATGCGCCTGGCAACAGTCAGTTGAAAACTCTCTCTTTGTTAACCTAAAAATGAACTAGAAAGGTCAAAATGTTGTTCTCCGCTCATCAGTAAAAGTGTTAACAATCATACCAGCGGTTCTAAGGTATCTTCATCGAATTATCTTGGAAGGCTAAATAAGTACTATCAGAATATTCTTCATCTGGTTTTTCTTAGACAGCAAAATAAGTATTGTTAGAATATTTTTCAACTGATTCTCATGGAGAGCTAAATAAGTATAGTGAAAATGTTCTTCAACTGATTCTCTTGGACAGCTAAATAAGTATTGTGAAAATCTTCTTCAACTGATTCTCTTGGACAGCTAAATAAGTATTGTGA
The DNA here is from genome assembly GCF_004210375.1 of Tachypleus tridentatus. Classification (NCBI taxonomy): domain Eukaryota; kingdom Metazoa; phylum Arthropoda; class Merostomata; order Xiphosura; family Limulidae; genus Tachypleus; species Tachypleus tridentatus. The sequence goes on from NC_134834.1 coordinate 104,421,087, forward strand.
GAATGTTCTTCAACTGGTTCTCTTGGACAGCTAAATAAGTACTGTCAGAATATTCTTCATCTGATTCCCCCTTGAACAGTTAAACAAGTACTGTCAGAATATTCTTCATCTGATTTTTCTTAGACAGCTAAATAAGTACTGTGAGAATTTTTTCATCTGATTCTCTTTAATAGGTGGTTAAGGACTCGACTCGTAATCTGAGGGTCGCGGGTTCGAATCCCGCTCGCACCAAACATTCTCGCCCTTTCAGCCATGGGAGCGTTATAATGTGACCGTCAATCCCACTATTCGTTGGTAAAAGAGTTGCCCAAAAGTTGGCTGTGGGTGGTGATGACTAGCTGTCTTCTCTCTAGTCTTACCCTGCTAAATTAGGGACGGTTAGCGCAGATAGTTCTCGTGTAGATTTGCGCAAAATTCAAAACGAACCAAACAAACCAAGCTACTGAGAGATTGTTTACCTATGGTTGTTAGCACAAAATTAAATAAGACACCTTTGCGTCTGAACTATGCACTGACAAACGTGCTATAATAGGATTCCATAATTGGAAAGAGAAGAGACTGTGTTTTGGTGGGTGATAAAAATTTCCTTCGCGTGTAATCATAACTACGAAACAAAACGTAAAATTCAATTAGAAATCGACTATCAATATGTTTCCATTGCTTATATTCATGCATATATGTCAGTTCTATTTTCAATTGCCATCAGAAATTATATTGTAGTAGAATGTAACTCGAATTCTGCGAGACGTAAAGACCTAATGCAATGAAAATTGCATTTGTTATTACAAGTAAGACATAAGGTTTTCTATACAGTTTTAAAATATTATATTTTCTCTGATCTTTGTCGATTATATGTATTCATAAATGGGGGTTTAAATGATCAAACACCTTGCTTGTCTGCTGCATTATTATTTAACAGCACAACATTTATGTGTTTAATCATTTAATGCAAAAACAAACAGCCAATATTTGCTTACGTTTAGATATTAAGAAAAGTAAGGTCTAAAAAGTAAAAGAAGTATATTTTCACCTCTATACAGTTAAATGTCTATGACCTTACACCCTTCCAGATGTCCAAGATCACAGATTAAAAATGTGTAATGAAAATAACGGCGCTAGATGGTGTTACATGATATAATATTAAAAATTCTGAACAATAACATCGCAAAATAATTAGATAAATTTGATTCCGCTGTATTTGCATAAAATTATCTGAAATATTTCTTTGTTTTTTATAGATTGAATTAATAACTGCATCCAAATTGTAAGTATGTTATAATTCGGTTTAGATAATGTATATAAATACACACACTTCCAGCTTTAAGTATTTTATTTATTTATGAAAACGCATCTTTATTCAAAAAGTCAAATGACAATAAAATATGCAAATTTGTATGTAGTTCACTCAGAATTTTTAGGGAGAAAATCATTTAACTAAACAAGAGGCCCGGCCTGGCCAGGTGGGTTAAGGCGTTCGACTCGTAATCCGAGGGTCGCGGGTTCGAATCCCGGTCGCACCAAACATGCTCGCCCTTTCAGCCGTGGGGGCGTTATAATGTGACAGTCAATCCCACTATTCGTTAGTAAAAGAGTAGCCCAAGAGTTGCGGTGAGTGGTGATGACTATCTGCCTTCCCTCTAGTCTTACACTGCAAAATTAGGGACGGCTAGATTATTTTCACATGCTGTCTTTGTAATTCGAAACAAGTTTCGATTAACAGCAGGATTAACTCGCCTTTTCATACTTTGAGAGCGCCATAATCAATTGCATATCTAAACTTAATAAAGCCTACAATGGTTATAGTTCTTGACTTTATGGACACACTGTAGTGTTAGATAAAAACAAATGACATATAGTTTGTTTTTTTTAATTAGACATTAATTTAAGAGACTTTAAGAGATCGTGTTAATGAAATTTGAAGACTGTAAAATAAGAATGGTATTTTTAGTCTTAACATGAAAATCACCCTGTACTGTATGAGTAACACCTTAGGTATGATTCCATATTATTCACAGATAATCTTCATTTTAAATACTTGTAAAGTTTGCAAATTGCTTGTAAAAGTTCGTGAAGATACGCTAACTTCATTAAAAGTTATAAGTGTATTTTAATGTTTGCAAGGTCACTCAAAGCGACCGAACCTATCATAACCGCACACGTGTAGTTACGTGTCGTGTATTACCGAGTTTGATAACACTCTTTTGTGTTTGTTCTCTTTAAATTATTATTCACGTTTAAAAGTTTACTTTCAAAAGTTAAATGATTCACTTTATAAATTTCAACTTCATACCATCATGCTTTTAGTAAATTATGTAATTTTATTTTTCCTCTGTTCGTTTTCAGCAGATAAAGTTTTTCGTTTTGTTTTGTCAACACTCTGTATTTTCTCTTTTATGATATTTTGCGATAAATCATTGTACGCAAGACTAATGAACATTTTCATGCTTAATGAAGATCAGGTAATTGTGCGTGTGTGTATCTTGAATTTCCATATAAGGTGCTTGAAACCAAAAACATTAAGCTTAAATAAGCTTAATATAACAGTCGTATTATATTTGAGATGTGCTTACAGTCGTAAAAGTAATTGCAATACTGCAAAGTTTTATGTATAAAATTGTATGTTGAACTCATGAAAAGCGTTTTAACAGAATGATTAACCTAATTTTAAGTTCACAAAATATGGTAGTTATTACATACAAGAATATAAAAACAATATATAATGCACGGCAGTTGGATTAAGTTCGTAACATGACACAAACTTGAGGGTTGTGTGTTTTTATTGCATTGTTACCTACGTTTTCTTATACGACAAACCATAGATGGCAGTATAATCACTTAGTATAGTCGTTCTTGCAGTTTGGGAGAGTACCACTTCTTGTAGGAATAGAACGATTAACGAAGTATAAAAATTACAAGGAGTGTGATGGATGGTTTTGTGAGTGATATACTAAGGTAACTTTCCTTTACGTTAAATAAAGTTACTTTTAATTTATTGCCTATCAATAATCATGATGTCTTACCCAGTTCTAAAGGTTAAGAACGCTAGTTCACCATTTTTGTCTATTTCTCGCTCCCTGCACCACTTTTCATAATCCAGCCTTCTCTTCATCTCTACAAAATCAAATCCAGTTTCTTCTAGTACTAATGTCATCGAGCCAAGTGAGTTTGTTCTTGTCTGTCGCTCTTTATTTTTCGATTTTACCAACCAGGATCCTTTCGAACCTTCCCTTATACGTATAAGTTATAGTTGTATGTTCAAATTCACATCCTCCGTTTCCAACCGGTACTGTGATTTATCAAATTCAAAATGAAATGTACAAGTATTATAGCTGAAATAATTGAAGTGCATATATAACGTGTGTATTAATAGTCAAGGTTAGAATTTTATTTGTTTCTTTGTTATTATTTATGTTGTCATTGCATTAAGGGATTTAAATATGTATGTATCACAAATACCAAACTTCAAGAATTCTCTGGTGGTTGTACATAAGCGATGCTTCTCGTACTTGTAAGTGGTAATCAAGGTTATACCAGATAAACTTTAAAGGATTAATTTATATTGTTTTAAAAATTAGAAGTTTAATAAGCTTGATAGTTTTAATTTTCTTCAAGTTGTATCAGATTTCATATAAAGCATTCAACCAATAATACTAAGTCGGGGTGAGTAATACATATTTAAGTCAGAATATAAAGCTTTAATACACGATTAGTGTATCATAATTAGTATTACTGTTGTTTTATCAAACAAGCTTTAGTTCTAATTCCAAAGTTGTTAATGCCAGTGAAACTTAAAAAGTGAAGGACATAGGAAAGCTATGCTTTACACCCTAAATCTTAATCTTTTTTAAAGTACCTTATCATAGTGGGAAGGTGCCAGAAGGTTGGAAGTTGGCTTATGTTATTCCTCATTTCGGGTGTTTCATCATCTAGATAATTATAGGTATATTAGTCTTTTCTTAATGGTGAGAAAAACGTTTTGAAAGTCTCATAAAAAAAATCCTTTGCAAATTCATTTTAAAAAGTTTAAAATTTTGTTAGATGAAATGGTTTCACTAGGGGAAAATCTTCTGCCACTAATCTTTTGACATTCTGTGGATAGGTTATTAAGTAGGTGATGGTAAAGGTGTGGATATGGTGTTGATGAATTTTCAAAAGAAAGCATTTGACAAGATGCCATATTAAAAGGTTTACTAAAAATATTGTGTATTTAGGTTAAGTTGGTTCATTGGATTTAAAAATGGATGAAAGCAGGAGGTGTTATGAATAGAGTTCAGTCAAACTGGATTAATGTGACAAACAAGTTTTTTTTCAGAGCTGAATGTTATGACCTTGTCTGTTTGTGATTTACATTGGGTGTTGCTAGCTATGATGAGGATCAAGTTGCTAAACTATAGCAAAAGGATTTATATTGTTCCTTGAGTTGGCTGAATATATGATAGGTGACTTTTAATTATAACAAATTCAAGATAATGCATGTGGGTTGTTATAATCCAAATTATACAGGGTGTTTGGAAAGTCATTTTGTAATCATATTTTATTCAGTCTATTTCAAGCCAGCAACTGATAGCAGAGTTTAGAAACAAAATAAGAAGTCTCCAGGCCTGTGTTGATGCCAATGGGGTCACTTTCAACATTGTTTATAATTGTCATTCATATTTACCTCCTGTATTCTATATTCAAACATGTCTGTTAATAAATATATAAGTGCACAGTGACTTTCTGAACACACTGTAGATATAATTTTGATGGAAATAACCTTAACAATGTCATGGAAACAAAGGATATTTTGTGTTCATCATTTTCTAAGCCATCCAAGCTGTGGCTAATCAAACAGGAATCTTGGCTGTATTTACAAAAATATTGAACAAAAGAGATTATAATTTAATTGTATAAGTTATTGGTTAGACATCACTTGGAGTATTGCAGCTCGTTTTGGACTCCTTACTTCAAGAAGGCCATTGAATTGTTGGAAGGAGTTCAAAGGAAGGCTGCTAGGATAATACCTAATATGGAAAGATTGTCATATGATAGCAGGTTAAGATATCTGAATTTGTTTTCTCTTGATAACAAAAAAAAAAAAAAAGTTATGGGTCTAAATGAGGTATTCATAATTGTTAAAGGTATTGATAATGTTATTGGTTCCAAAGTATATTTGTGTTTTGTTGTGTTTTTTTAAAGTTTAGGTTGTCCAACCAATTAATCTAAACTACTATTTTATTAATTTATGTCAGTAAGTGTGGTATCAAATTGTGGACTACAATTTAAATTTTAGTATTATATATTAGTTAATATTCTAATTTAAAAGTGGGTAAATATCAATTTTTGTAATGTCAAAATACTATGTCTGAAGTTTGGTACAAATTAACAACCTAGAATATGAAATAAAAACCTCATATTTTTTCTCTGTTGAAATATGGCTTATGTACAGAATCAAACACGGTACCACCACCACCCCTTCACCTCTTTCCACTTATGGAAAGTGTCCCTTATATACACTTCAATATATATTAGATGTTCGGAATGTTTCCCCAGTCACTTTGTCAGCCATTTTAAGGTGCTTGAAAACCATATTATTCTTTTAAACCAATATTTCAAGGAGTTTGGTTGTGTCTTTAGTCTGCTTGAAATTACTTTTGTGACAAAATATAGCCTACTTACTAAGCTTGATAAATATAGTGACATTCTCTAGTATCACTATAGTTATTTATGATTTTTTGGCTATTTTAAATGTGTATATAAAACCTAAAAAGAAATTTCATTTTAAATCCTTCACATGCAAAAATCTGAAGAACTTAGCAGCCTATGGCAAGTAACAAATAAGTAAAAAGGTCATTGTAGCTGGAAGATACAATTATTTGCTGTACTTATTTATTTATTGTTCTGTGTTTTAATAAAAGTATTTAATAACTTATCTATAAATATTAATAATTACATATATATGTAATGCATAATAATTGAAATGTGACTAGTATTTTACCAAATACTAGTCCATTAAAGCACAGCCAAAACAGATCACTTTGTGAAAAGACTAAAGGTCAGTTATATTATTGGATACAGTAACACAAGTGCTCTTAAACCACATCAATGCAAGTTCTATAATGTTAGCCAGACACTGTTAAAAGTTTAATAAAAATAATAAATATATCTTAATGTATAATGTTATGAGTTTTAAGCTATTAAGATTAAACATTTGTGTTATAATCTGTAGTAATTCTAGAATTACAAAAGCATAATTTGTATTTTCTAATTTTTTATGGTAGTTAAAAAGATTGATCAAATTAAGAGACCCCTAATATTTAGGGTAAAGAAAATAACAGAAAGAATATAAAAGTTTTACTGAAAACACACATTTGAAATGTTTTAGGGATGAAACAAATTTTATTTGAGATTTTTGGTATGAAAACTAGTTTTTTTAATCATAACACGAAAATCACTTTGAGCTCAGACTAGTAATGGAACAGACTTGATATTTATGGAAACAAATCTTTACTAAAACTACTTCATCAAAAAAAAAAATATTTATGTATAAAAGACTTGTAATCTCTAAAACTCTACCAAATTTTGTGAAGGTGCAATTACTGCATCAAAAGATACAGAATAAATACTTGTGTATATTATACCACGTCAAGTGCAATTAATGGGGCAAGAGTATAAAAGATTAATATAAACCATTTCAGTGTCTTTATCATTTGTAACTACAAATATTTGTCCTTCAAATCTTTTTTTTTTTTCACATCTATCATTGAAAAAAGTAAATACCTAAATTTAAACCTATTCTTTATTTTTAGAAACTCGTTAATTCTATTTAAACTCCTGGAAAGTGCTGGCTTCTCCTACTGCCAATGGCAACTCGTTCTGTAAGTTAATCACTCTATAAGAAAAATAAAATTCTTAACTTGAATTTGGATCCTAGCCTATCTTTTCTAAGCCTTGGGAACTCTCATCAAATTGTCTTTAGAATATATTATAAAGAAATTGGATGCCTTTATTTTATCAATCTAGTTCATAGTATTATATATTCAATAAGGTTGCTTCTTACACTATTTTCTTTTCCCTAACTAAACCATCATAAAAAGTATGAAACAAATCTAAGTCACCCATTTTTGTTTCTAGAATGACTGAAGATTGTAACAGGAAACTACAATTGTTTATCCCAAATAGCTTAAAGCTGGTAACAGTCTACATTTGTTTGTACTCTAATTTATTACCCATTGAGCTGTGTGTAACAAATAATCCCACCGTACAAGATGTGAATCACATATTGCTGTATCAAACAGCACAATACACAAGAAATGTTTATTATTATTTCATTGTTTACTTGATATAACCTGACAAGTTTCTAATTTTTTACTTATAAGTAATTTTTTAACCATAAAGAAATATAGTTGAGTTTTGGTTTTGTTTTTTCCTGTTGTCTGCCAATGAAATTTGAGTCTACATTTTTAATAGGGCCTATCACAATAAATAACAAGCATAAAGCAAACAATGTTTGGTACGTACCATAATTTAACTGGTTTCCTAGCGATGGCATAACAGCCTTAAAATAGTTCCTGCAGCTTCATAATCAGAACACTAAGAGAATCTTTCAAACTAAAACAAATATGTGATAATATATTTGACATATTACAACATTTTCTTTCTGTCGACTATAAATAATAATGGTATAAAACATCGGAGAGAACTGTTTCCAATTTGTGAAAGACAGGATATGACAGGTGGGTCTGATTTTTTAGTTTATGGCTTCGTGTAGGAACAAGATTGAAGAAAGACTAAGAAAATTACCTTAAGTATTATCTATATTATAATGAGGAATATACATTTAATTCTTTACTTCAGAGAAGGTTGATAAATAAATTTGTGAAGGGAAAAGACTTAAGAGAATAAATGCCACAATTCTCACACCAGGGGAAGATTGAGGACATTGGTAATAATGTAATTAAATTTTTGGACATAACTTTCTAAAATGACATTACATGCAATTTAGCCTACCCATAATGAGAAGGTTAAAAAGGCATAAATTCTGATGAAATGTAATTTTATGCAAGTTGAAGAGCTTGTCAGTAAAAGTAACTAGCTGACAAAGCATTCTAGACTTGAAGTTTTCTCGTACATGTTGAATGTTCACTAATGTTCTCGAAGTCTGTGACTTCATTCTTGCAACAGCCACAGACTAGAAGAACTGCTGAAGTCTGCTGCATCCTGTATTGCCATTTGAGTTTTACTTTTGAGGATTGTTTCCAGTGCACAGGAGACATAGACAAGTTAAGGTCATTGTAGACTTGTGGTCTGAAACCAAATGAAGCAGTGTTTATACAACTCCTAGGCTTTCTCTAATCAGAATGGTTTAGCCAAACCCTGCTTGATGCCAGCTGAAAGAGATGGAAAGTATCACAAATGAGCATCTAATAGACCAAATTACTTTTTAGTAAGAAAAAATAGTGAGGATTGCTGGTGAAGATGGTAAGTTTAGAAGCAGTCATGAGCCACTCTGGGATAGAGGGCATAAAGACTGCTTCTAGACTTACCATCTTCACCAGTAGATTCTGGAAGAATTTCAGAAAAGTTGTGGTTTGTCATTTACTCCACACATTGAATGCCAAATGCTTACATTTGTTCTTGATATAAAATAAAGGCTTTTAATATTGAATTATCTGTAATTGTAAATCATTTAAGCAAGGTGTGTTATGAAATATATATTGAGAAATTGAATAGCTATGAGTTTGCAAATCAGTATCTTTTACATAGGACAGTGTTTAAACCACTGACAACATATCGTTTTACTTATGCATGTGTTAATGTTGGATTGCTGTTAATTTCTAGACAGGAGTATTTAATGTCCAATATGGCACTGTTGAATGACATGGGAAGTTTTGTGGTAGACGTGCAAGACCTATGTACATAAAGAGTGAACATAAGTTATGGAGAGATGTTCTGGGATTGTCCAGAAAAATTATCATCCATGATCAAGAATATAATACTAGTTAAAATGCAGAGGCCTTTGAGAATGCTCACCACACTATATCCATGATCTTTAATATGTCTCGAGCCTTTGTTAACTGAGAGTCCAGTGAATAAAGCTAAATAGATATTTGCTCTGATGTTAAAAGGTGCAACTAAAGAAGACTTGGACTCTGAAATAAGAAATTCTTTGCTTCACCTGAGTTTGGATGATCCAGCCCTTGAGTAAAAAGCATCTTTGGGACTGGGATACATTCATAGTTAAATTGTGTAAAATCTGCTGCAAAACAACTATCCACTTGGCTGAGTTGAAGGTTTGAAAGAGAGATGGAATTAAGAGCTTGGCTGCTTACGTAGGTGATTTGTGCTGGAAAACTATCACAATGCCCTACAATGGAACTGTAAGATTATGAGGATATCTACATAAACAAGTTCATCAATTGACTACTTATTGATGAGGTATCTTTTTATCCTGGTAGAGGAAACTTCTGTTGAGATGAAGTTTGAAGTCATAATTTTGAATATGTTATAGGAGCAAAGTAAGTCCACAGTGTCTGTACCTTTGACAGTCCAACCCTGGGAAGTTACCACCATGATGAGCTCAAGCTTTATCAAGGGTAAACCAGCAGCTAACACAGGTCCATTGTGTACTGAGATGTGGCTAGTGTTTCTCTGGTTCTTCCATGAAATTTTTTGCTGCAGCAAATGCAGATCAATCCTGCATGTGGACATTGATCTGGAAGGGGAAGACCAAAGCATCTGCATTGAGTTTGGGTAATTGGGTGATTTAAAAGTAAAATGCCCATTCCTAGCATTGTAGGTGGTGTTACCAATTTTGGCACAATGGACACAGAAGGATTGAAAGAGTGTTGTGGTTGTTGCCACTTTGGTTCCAGAAAACTAGTGAGAATTATGCTGTCTAGTCACTGGCTTAGAGGATTGCACTGGTTTCATTGCACTTGGTGCTACAATCAAAAATACACTAGTGAGACGTAGTATTCTGTTTGATACAGGTTGACCAAGACGCTGGTTGTTCTAATTGTACACTAAGCACTTTCAAGTAAAACCACCACTTCTTTCAGTTAACAGTGACTTCATTCTGGCAGATAGTGGAAAGTTGAATGAGACTGAAAGTCTTATCTCCATTGATGTCTGTGTAATGTTAAACACAAAATGAAGGTACACATCTCTGATATTAATTTTAGCATTGTTATCTTAGGGACTGATGTACTGCAGAACTAATCAGCTTGTTTTGCCTGTGAAAAGGCATGTTTTGTTTCCATGTGCAAGTTATTCAATGTCAGCTAGATCTGGCATAGGAACATTTGAAATGCACAAGTCTAGGTTGTAAAGGGAGCCACAATGCCTCTGTGTACACAATTGGTGTTTCATGGTCTGATGGGGAAAAAAAATGTAACAGGAAATGAGATCATGTGCATTGTCACCATGTGTTATAACGATGAAATTAACTCTTAATGTGTTATGTTTGTTGTCCAGAAAGCAGGAAGTATTAACTGAAACTGTTATTTGCCTGAGAGTAAAAGTAGTTCTAGTGGCGTGATACAACTGTTGGCAGTCTGCTCTTCAGCTTTCTGCTGAACTAGTTTTTAGCATGGTAAAAGAAGTAGAGTTGAATGTGATAAGTGGTATTGCTAGTGTTATCTCTGTTGCAACTTGTTTGTAATGCATGCATAGTTACCAACATACCTGAAGTCACCAGTTGTATAAGCAATCTGATTTCAACACGAAGTCAGAAGTTAAGTGATGTGTTAAACCACATGGCTGGCTGTTTCCATTGGGTAAAATTTTTATGATAATGATGAACAGTGAGGTAGATATTGTGTGCACTATTGACATTATTATATATTATGGGTGAAGGTTTACTGTCTGTAGACTGAAACCTGCCCAAATGGATTTTTTCAGACATAGTTTAAATTTGATGTGAAATAAACATATTTGATACTTTACTGCTAACACTGTTCTAATTTTTACTAGTCTAAACTTCCAGCCATTTATATTTATGTAAGGAAAGACTTATAGATGGTTAATTCAGTGATTTTTTTTAATGTACAGTTGAGGTTTTAAAATTAATTTGACATATGTATAAAAGGTTTGAATATTCATTTTTAAGAAATGTAACTAGCCTCATGTGATTTAACGGATTGATCCATCTAGTAGCTCGTAAACTTCTGAATTTGTTTTCTCCACAAAGTCAAGTTAAAATTTGGTTCTTAAAGTTATCCAAAGTATTTCAGAATGAATCTAAGATTATGTACAAACCTGCAGCAAGTAGACTTGCTTCAGTTAAAATGATCACTAGGCATTTTCATCCATGTATATACGTAATGCCATGCTTTCTCAGTCTGACAGATTTTTACTACAGGTATTTACAGATTTCTTCTTCATCACAGAGATCTCTGCTAACTTCGTAGTGAAAGCACAATCTTTCACTAATTGTGATCAAGGTCTGGCATGGCCAGGTGGTTAAGGCACTCAACTCCTAATCTGAGGGTCACAAGTTTGAATCCTTGTCACACCAAACATGCTCATTCTTTTAGCCATGGGGGCATTACAGTGTTACAATCTATCCTACTATTCACTGGTAAAAGAGTAACCTAAGAGTTGGTGGTGGGTGGTAATAACTAACTGCCTTCCCTCTAGTCTTACACTGCTAAAGTAGGGATGGCTAGCAGAGCTGGCCCTCATGTAACTTTGTACAAAATTAAAAAAAAAAAAAATATATATTGTGACCAGTCACTTTCCTTTTCATACCTATAGAATCAGAGGCTTCAGATTTACTCTTGCACAACATTTTCAATAATAAGAACATCCTGTTATTTTGCAGATCCTGTTCATTTTTTTTTTAAATAAATTGGTGCACTTGAAGACAAACTATAGTCTGAAAGGTCCAGTTTGACTGGATTTCATTAATTCTTTTACATTATCCCATTTAGCCATCCTACACTCAAATTAACTAGTTTTCCTCAACCACTAACGGTTGTAATTTCTTAGCAACTATTCTGTGTTGCACCTTAACTTTTAAAAGACTATAGAAGATCTAAATGCAGTAAGTCCATATCTTTACCATAATCAATATAGCAAGTGAGGTCCTTTCAGAAGAAAATTATGGCAGGATTTTAATTTTGAAAATATTTGAATGTTTACTTAAAGAAGCAGTTAAATAGAAAGTTTCTTTTTATATAGCACATATAGCAGTCCTATATGCATTAATTTTTATTTTTTATAGCCAGAGTTCAGCAGTAGGTGTAAATTCTAATCTACAATATTCTAGAAGAGCATACTTGTCAGAAATAGGTTTACTCTAGCTTTTATGTTGCATGCACTTGGTGGGTTTCCTTACTTAGAATGGTTTCTCATTCATAGTTTTTCATGTGTGTGTGTACTTAAAATATAATATTAAACAAAACATGAGGAGTGTTTATCATAGTGCTATAATGTATATCTAGCTGTATTTCTTTCTGATATGTGGTTAAATGTTTCATTCAGTTTATAAAGCACAGTGAAGGGTTGGTTTATGTGTAAAAAATTAAATGGTTCTTGCCTGTAAGGCACTTATTAAATATACACAGATTTAATAATTACTGTTTATTGTACATTCACAACAGCAGATAATCTGTGGAGCAATATTTTTTCTTTTTTTGTGCAAGTAGAATGAGTTTCCTTTTGATTGTTGTAGAGGAAGTATATTTGAGTTTAAAAGAAAGCTTGTAAACTGTATGGGTTATAAGGACTGGCATTAAGTTTTGTTTTAATTGTTTAGAGGATGGAATGATCAAACTGGATCAGTACTCCTCATGTTACCCCTAAAATTATGTTAAGTTAAATGTTTTTTATCATATTATCCTCACCAATATCATTGAACATTATGATTGATGAAGATACAGAAAAAGAAAGTCCTTTTCACATGAAACAGAAATTGAGTGGGAAAACTTGTCAATTTTATACATATATGTTCAAGAAAGGTTGCATGTGTAATAACTGAAATCTCATCAGTACAAGATATTTTGAAAAGAACTAATGTAAGTTCTTCCACTGTTGGTCATCTTTTTGAAGTATCCTGATGTATGTTCTATCCCATTGTGTCACCTTTTCCAAGTATATGTTATGTTATTTCATTGCATTTTCACAAGTTATGTTGCGGTGACTGGTTAAAAGTTGGTTTACGTACCTTTGATAGCAAGCAATTCTATTATTCCAACTCGGAGTTCTTCCTGAGAATGGAGGATGATGCAGAAGATACTGTAGGTTGGTATAACATTACATTCTTTTATACACTGGCTGATAACACTACTGGTATTGTAGGTTTTAACAGCATTCTTTTATTGAACTACAGTACCTTCTAGTGGTTGATTTAATTTATTCCTGGTTGTACTTCAAGCATTTAAACCCATATACCATTAGTGAGGTACTCAGTGGATGTTGTTTGTCTTTAAAGTTGAAGAGCCCACTTAACCTGTAGTCTATTTTAAAGACATGTTTTAACTGAAACTGTGGATATAGCTGTTTAATGATTTTCTTGGTTCTCTTCTTGATCATGTATAAAATAGTGTATAAGTAGGGTATAATTTCAATTTTCTTTGGAACATAGGACAACAGGGTTTGTATGGGTTATTCTGTTTCAGAAAGATGACAGAAAGTATCTTTAAGCATTTGTTTAAATTTTCCAATTTCTGCTTTGAAAATATGTTATCCTGATGGTCTAAATGTTCTGTTTAAGAGTTTTAACCAGATTTTTTTTAATAAAAAAGAAGGAATAAAGTCCAGGGAAAATAGTTTAGGGTATATTTTAGTGGTAAATGTACCACAGTTATCTAAGGCACAAACATCTGAGAATAACAGTTTGTTATAATGTTGATTCCAACAGTAGGTTTTACATTTAAATGTTTACCATTCAAACAATGGCAATACAAATTTTGCAATTCTTTTGTTATCTTATAATAAAAATTCAAAAATAATCTAGTCTAAAAGTGTTCATTTTAGAAACTAATAATTTACACCTTTGCATTCATTCATCTGTGAAATTTTTACATCTGCAGCTTATTTCCAGCCACCTGTGTGAGAAATAAATTTGTTAGATAGAAATATCATTCCATAATATGGTGCTCTAATATATAGTGCTTGGTTATTTTGTATACAGCAGTATGTTTACACAGCTGATAACTATGCAAGTATCAAAAAGAAATTTTAAAATTATATATAATAGATCTGAAGTAATATTTATTTTTAGTATTTTAAACAGTTCATCTGATGAATAATTCACAAGAATAAATTATTAGCATCATGTTGGATATTCATCAAATTTTGTATGAATATAGATTTGCTGTAGTGGCAAAAGGACAAAACGTATGTATAATAAGAGAGTTAGGGAGCCATACAAGTAGTTGTTGAACACCTAGAAAGTTGAGAGGTATTGTGTGGGTTGTATCTCATACATGGTAATATATTGAATAATTGTTTAGTGTAATTTTGATGAGATTCTTACATTTAGTAAAGAATTGATGAAAAATAAGTTTCTGAATAGAATTATTCAGAATTGGCCAAACATTGTTGTCTCTATATGACTCTGCTACACCAATTATCAAACCTTTAGTCATAAAACTCTTTTACCTGATGCAACGTATACATGAAATTTTGTATAAAAGAAGGTATCCAAATTAAACAGTATTCCAAATTTCTATAACAGGTGTACTTTGAGACCAAACTTGGTCTCAATTACTCTGTATGTATTTTGAATTGTGTACATGGTTTATAAATCACTATCTTTCCTTTTCAGACTTCATCTAGTCCATAGGGCTGTTATAAAGACACTACTGTATTTGATCTTTTGCCTGTTCTTCAATCTATTCTGTCCAGCTCTTTATTTCTCATATTGCTCTCGTGTGTCCTATACCAGATATCTTTTGGTTACCCTCTGTGACTTCTTCCAGTTAGCCTCCAGCTCATTACTTGTCTTGTTTTTTTAAATGCTTACACTCTGCTGTGAGGTTCAGAAGTCCCCTTATGATTCATAGAGGCCCCAGTGAACTGGTCATTATCCTTATTTACTTCTATATTACCACAATGGCGAGTCCATACCAAATAACAAGTCCCATTAAGATGCGTGCCATGACACTTAAACATGCTACACATGTTTAATCCTGCTAGATTTAGGTTGAAGGGCAATATATATATATATTGGGATAAGTCTTAACACTAGTGAAATCAAAAGTTACTGTCAAGATGTTGACAGATATAAACTTCACTCTTGTAGAATCATTAGTTGCTGTTATGTATACAGAGGTAAGTCTCAAAACTTGTGATATCATGAACTACTGTCAGTATGTATGTGTGGGGTGAACCTTAATATTGTGATTACAACCTACATAATTATGAATAGGTATGCAACTCTCATGAAAGTTCTTTATAAAATGAAAGTAGTTGATGAAATATATTTAAGTGTCATGCACGATCCTAAGACTAAACATTTATTTTGATTTTTACCATTCATTTATTTACTAAAAAAAAAACAACCATTCATTTCTGTAGTTATTTGCACTCATGTTAAAATAGGTCACGAGAAATGTGATTTTCATTTTAAGAATAAAAATACTAATTATTTTATAGTTTTCAAATTTCATTTGCATATTCTCCAGAACCTCTGAAATGAACATCATATATTTTTAAGTAAATGTTTTATTTTCCATTGTCTTTATTATATAATTAACTCTAGATATTATGATCAACATGCAATGAAATAATTTTCATTTAAGAAATATAAATATACATCTACTTTTCAAATATTTGTTGTTTTTTTTATTTCACGCAAAGCTACTCGAGAGCTATCAGCACTAGCCGTCCCTAATTTAGCAGAGAGAAGGCAGCTAGTCATCACCACCCACCACCAACTCTTGGGCTACTCTTTTACCAATGAATAGTTGGATTGACCATCACAATATTACGCCCCTACGGCTATAAGGATGAGCATGTTTGGTGCGACCGGGATTCGAACCCGCGACCCTCGGATTATGAGTCGAACGCCTTAACCCACTTGGCCATGCTAGGCCTACTTTTTAAATGTTTATAGATTGTGTTTGGTTATATTTTTACTCATGTAATAATTTCACATCTTTTTTTCTTTTCAGTTATAGTTTATATTTAATTTTTCTTTCCAATTCTTTGCCTTTCATTCTTGGTGCAGATATGCCAGCTTGTTCCTGTCAACATGACCTTGTGGTCGTAATAATTACCACAGGGTAGAGGTCGTCCACAAACTCTTTCACTAATGCATCCACATATGAATAATGCCATCTTACTTAGACATTTCCACAAATCAAACTGCATCAAGTTAAATATATACAATGACAAAATTTACAAAAATGCATTTATAAACACAACTAATACATAACTGACTAAAATATAAATGTAAAGCCTAAATGCAATCTAACTGTTTAGGAAACTAACACGTATAAGGAGAGAAACACTAGGTACACTTCAAGAGAACAGTGGACTAAGCTTCTTTACAGATCCGTTCACTGGTAGAACGTTTTTTTTAGGTTATAACTGCTAAATGGGAAATCTTCATGATGATGAAGATTTGAATATGAATCTTAGTGCACATGATTTTGGTGGTATGCATTTGATGATTTACATGAATTTGGTGGTATGCATTTGATAATTTATGCTTTCATACATTTAAACCTTGGGGAAATCAACTTACCAATATAAAATTTATCTAGAATCCAAAAGTTTTCTGTACTCCAAGGTGAGTCCTCAACCCTAGTCATAATGGGTGTGTCTGTGGCCCACGTTCCATTGCTTTATTAGGTCAAATAATCTTAGGACTCTTGCTCTAAATTGCCTCCTGACTTCTGTTTACAATATCTCTGGAAAATCATGACTTAAGTTCATCAACCTGAAATTGAAGACTCAAACAGCACTAAAATTGTTTTGTAGCAAAATTAAAGGGGAATTATTACATGTATATAATAGATTCATTTCAAGGAATTAAAGTTTAATGATGAATAATATGATGGTGGCAGCAACAAGAAACATTGCACATGTGTGTGTGTTCAGTAACAAACATTTAATTCTGGGACATTTCAACACTATTAAAGTAATATATTGTATTTTAATTACTTGTATAAAGTTTTATATATCTGTACCTAATAATGTACCATGTTTGATATATCTTGCTGAAGATGGAACATGTGTATTCTAAAACATCCAAGAATTAAATATTTGTTACTGAATGCACATGTTAAATGTCCTTTGTTGCTGTCATTGTCCTGAAATTGTATGTTATGACAGAGTTGTCCAGCTTTATACTAGAGTTGGAACAATTTATTTTAAACATTTCTTGTATTCTTAACAAGGTGATTAACTTGTGGAATGAGTTGCACGAGGCTGGCACTTTACAAGTGTTTAAAAGGAGGAACAGTTATTGTGTTTATTGTGCCTCTTGTGCACTTGGAGAGCATTTGGAGAAAGATATTGCTGGTGTTGCTATACTATTAATGTATAGAACGGAAAATTATAAACTGCTAAAGGTATTTGACATGTATATTATACACTAGATTTTATTTCTAAAATTGATTTTAAATTGAATGCATAGTGGCATGTTGAATATATTTTATAAACATAACTACACTGTATAATATCTTATTATAAGATGTGTGCAAAAATCATGGATTGGAGAGATAAAATGTTACTTACGATACAGTTTTTCTTTTCCTAGGAAAGTGTTTGAGTGGAAAGACTAGGGCCAAGATTTTATACCTGTACTTTGTTGAAATTGGAGGGCAAAGTTTACCAATCAACTTGCGATTGATCCCCAAGTTATCTCTCTTTGTTAAGTAAGTAATGTTTGTTATTATTTCTGCCTAGTTTCTTTATGCAGTTTTTATTTATTCAACTAATATGTTATATTGTTTTATTTTGATTTCATCAAAGTTCAAGCACCACAAACTTTAGAGATGATATATTTATTAACACCATTGTTTGGGTACTTCACTTTGTTCAGAATGTTTTTAGGCTTGTTTCCTAAAACTTCAATCTCCAGAAACTGAGATTAGAAAAAGAAGTAAGGAAGACAGAAGACTAATATGAAACAAAAGGAATCTGAAAAGAACATCTGCAGCTTAAGCCTATTTGATTGTAATTGTTGTGTTTTACTAGTTTTTGGTGTTTAAACTGAAGACTAATATGAAACAAATTAAAAGGAATCTGAAAAAAAAGAACATCTGCAGTTTAAGCCTATTTGATTGTAATTATGTTTTACTAGTTTTTAGTGTTTAAACTGAAAACTAATATGAAACAAATTAAAAGGAATCTGAAAAAAAGAACATCTGCAGTTTAAGCCTATTTGATTGTAATTGTTGTGTTTTACTAGTTTTTTGTGTTTAAACTGAAAACTAATATGAAACAAATTAAAAGGAATCTGAAAAAAAAAAGAGCATCTGCAGTTTAAGCCTATTTGATTGCAATTGTAATGCTTTACTAGTTTTTGGTGTTTAAACTGTCTGGGTAACATTAAAAGTTGTTATATATTCATATACGAATTTCAGACAAAATTTGGTGTCGCATCATCTAGCCAAACTGGTGAGTTCTGGTGTAGAACTAGTCTTCCTGAATCAAGAACCTTGTGGTAGCCAGATATTGATCTAAAATTCATAAGTGTTAAATTGGAAAAGATGAAGGAAAAACAAATCATCAGTATATCACAGTGTTATTTTTATTGCATTTTATGGTGGTTTTCTATTTTTCTCTAATATTTGAAGTTTAAACTGTAACTCTAATAGAACAATGCACATTGATAGCTGAATTAAATAAAACTCAAGTAATACATTTGGATAGACACAATATCTCTATTTGGTTTTTGTAAGACGATTAAAGTACCACTAAAAATAAATTCTATAACAAATACATACAGGGAGTGGACAAAAAAAAGTGGCCCTTCCTTGAAAATAGTATTAAATTATATATTTTATTAGATAATAGAAAAGCATGAAAAAATTAGTCTTTAGAATGCACTAAATGAGATTTGTTCAAATATAATTTCAAATCCTAATTTTTAACACTGGCTTTTGTAAATACATAAAACTTTTCATGATTTTAGTTAGTTTCTCATAAAAAGCATTGTGCATTTGCTGTAAATTTTTACATCTTATTCCAATTAACCTACAAAATGATCAAAAAACGTTTTTCTGCAATCATAGTCTTTAAAAGATATCTTAGAAATAAAAGAAGTAATGTTATTGAATCACCAGGTCAGTGATGTGATATCATTCTGATTGAAAATTTATGGGCTGAGTTAAACCAATTAATGAAAAATTGCAAACCAAACATGGAAGGCTAACTTTCTGAAGTAGTCAAAGAAGGATAGCAGTCAGTCACTCGGGAATGTGTGCACAAACTCATTGAAAGCAATGCACGTTGATGTCAAGCTGCATTGTAATTCAAGGGAATGCTGACTAAATATTAACTTGTGAAATTGGTTTATGTTATTTTGAGTTTCATTTTTCTGTTTGATTATTGCAAAGAAACTTGTTTGATCATTTGTAGGCTAACTGGAATAAGATCCTACAAACTACAGCAGGTGCACAACACATTTTGAGAAAATGTAACTAAAATAGTGAAAAATTCAGGTATTTACACACATTGGTCTTAAAATTAGTATTTGAGATCATATTTGAACAGACCTGATCAAGTGCATTCTAAAAACATATAATTTTACATATTTTTCTGCTATCTGATGAAAGATATAACAAGTCAACAACATTTTCAGGGTCAGCAGCACATCTTTTAGCCACCCCCCTATATATATATTTTGTGTGTGTGAAGCAAAAGTTTCATAATGCTTTGTAATTATTTCACAAACTGTTCTACCTTGGTTTTAATTCTACAATTAGTACTGCTTTCCATTTCTCTTTGGTGAGAAATGAATCCAAGTCTTTTCACATCCAGTTGATGTGGGAAATGGAAGACGAGGTGCTTATAGAATGTGCAAGTTCCAGTAAAGTAGCACATAAGCTATGCACTATAAAAGTAGTGACTTAACATTTCAACCCTTCACGTATTGTGATGTCACTGGGTGTTAATATTGATTAAGTTTCACCATGTACTATTTGAGACAATATTTTTCTCTGTTGCATTGTTTTAGTGTGTTTCAAAATTCTACAACGTGATAACCATTGTTTTCTCCAGTATAAATATCAACACCTTCTAATCAAGTAACTTGTACACGTACCTCTTTCACCACTGTAAGATATTCCTAAAACATTTTGTGGAAGGTGGAAATGAAAATGTGACGAAAAAATGTTTAGTGTTTTTATATTGTTTTAATTCTTACCCTCCTTTTACTGACATTCCTGAGACTTCTCTTTCTGAATGGTAAGTTACAGAGAGATTATTCTATGTGTATATGAACAAGATATGTGGTAGAAGTTCTGTATTTATTCTATTTTCAGTTCCTGTGCTGATGGTGTGAATTTCAGTTTGAAGTAAACACGGTCACGTGTACACACTTTTCTGATAAATTTGTGTTTATTTCATTTATTCATTTCTCTCAGAGAGTAAAATGTTTGTTTGATTTCTATTCCAACTACAACACCTTGCCATGTCGTTTTATTGCACGTCACAAATCACCGTACATTTCTTTCTGCCTATTAGTTCCACAAATCTCTTGCTTTTACAGAAATCAGGTAATTGTGTATAAATGTAACCTTGAATTAACAGTGGTTTGGCTTTGTGGAAAATAATGTCCTATTTTCATGCTCAAATAAAGTAATGACCCTCACTAGTTTGACTAGGTCTAAACCTATGGTTCAGCTCTTTTTCTCTTGCATTTGTTATTTGATTACTATTAATATTTGTGCTAATAGCATTACTGAGACAGTGAAGATATATATTTTCATAGATAGCAGTGTGAAAGGAAAAGCATCCAGTAGTGTTTGAAGCATTATCTTGAAGTTTACTTACATCTCCCACTGATTACTGTTTTATAGGGTTTAACTGTGAACCTATGTCGATAGTCATTACTACATCCAGCATCACATATCTGTGGACCCTCAACAATGGATCTCTATAGCCCTTCTCCAAATCCTCTACCTCTGCTGGCAACCCAAAAAATGCATTTGAAAACTACTTAGTTTTATGTGAAACGTTATAGGTGAAATATTAACATTGTAATACATGCATTTGATTAAATGTATGTAATTGAGAAACATTTTTTACACTTATTGCTCAGAAGATTTTATAGTTTGATTTTTCATCACCAAATATGAAGCTAACATTTTCATCTTTCTGCCATTCATTCACTGAGAACAGCCAAGACATGCAGTTTATTCCTGTGGCTTATGTGACCAGAAATAATTCTTAATGAATTAAACAGAGGTATTCAACACAGGATGACTCAACATCTGTTCTAATGCAATGACAGTATTTGACAACATATGGCACTATGATCAATAAACAACAAACAGAATTCTTTGTACAACGTTGCAAACTCTTCACAATTAGTGGCATAGTTTTAAATATCAAACAAGAATCTAGCGGTAGTGTGAAATTTATTCAGAAAATTGAACCATGTTTATATTTCAGCCAGGAGTGTTTCAAGTAGGGCCTTTTCAGAATACTTGTAAACTTGCTCCTGTGATCAGAATACAGTTCTACACCAGCAGCTCCATGAATAAGAGTTTGTTTACAGTTTTGGTCTGAGCATGTTTCATGTTTTCCTTTTGAAAACTCTGTGAGTATGGTATTTAGTTTGAATATTTAGCCTATTACAAATAGGCTGAACAGATATTGTAAACAGCAGACTTTTTAGGGTATTTTGGAGTAACGTTATACACCTTGTTTGATCAATTTGGGTGTGCTGAGTACATTGATGTAACTGAGATAGTGATGTTTAATGGGTGTAAATGTATAAATTAAAAATGACCATGTTGTATAGTTATTTTAATATACTTAATTGGTGTTGAGGTGCTGTTTGTTATTTGTAAAAAGACAAGTAAGGTATCAACTATAAATAAATCACGTTTCCCTTCATTATTCTGCATACATCAGTTTTTGTTCCAGCTATACATTTTTAATGTAAAGAGATTTCAATAATAGGAATCTATTTAATAAAACCCACTTTATTCCCAACTTCACCATCTCAGTAATACTTGACTATCTGTTGGTAATGTTCCAGTTAGCTTGGTAGTTTGCTTCAAGTTGAAGTCTTGACTTCAAATGTCAGCTAAATGGTGACTACTTGTAACATTTTTTTAAATTATTAACTCATCAATTTTATAACTTTTCTACATTATTAAATCACCATGTTTAAAACAAGATATCAAAATATTAGGAAAATGGTACTTTACATGAGGTATTTTTATTTGTTTACAAAGACTGGGCATCACAGTGGTTATAGTGCTTGACTGTTATGTGGAAGTATTGGCTTCAATTCCAGTTGATGAGACTTTGCTTCTTATTTTTAAAATTATATTTACTTTATATTTTCATTATCGTGTTTACAACAAGCTCTTTGAATATTCAGACAGTTATGAATAAATTATAGATTAAATCAGGAATGATTTTATATTACACAACAAACACCAGTGGCTGCGTGTCAAAACCAGTTTAACTACCTTTTAAACGAAATAGATGGCATTATAATACATAATTATGTTTTTCATCTTGGGTAAGATTTTTAAAAATTTTGTATAAAATTTAGTCATTTTTTTTCATGAAAAGTTATTCCTTTATGTATTTGTCCTTGAACAAAAAAGATATAATGCCTTTGTCATCAAAGTTAATAAATCACAGTGTGAGAAATTTGACCACTTAGGAACATTTCTTCACAAGATAATAGGAGTACTATATGCTGTAAGACCACAGCTGTAGTATTAGATTATGAATCACTTGGAACGTATCTACTTAGAATATAAACTACATGAACACTGTGTTAGAGTGATTGATTAGTCAACATATTGGAGCACAAGTGAAAACTGTTCCTGTATAGAGATGTCCACTATCAAGCTGAAGTACTTTATTTTTTAACATTTTTTGTTATAATATCCTCTACCAAAAGATAAAAAACTAGTTTGACATATCTTTCATCAACCAGTTTACATTGATTTTTTTCTTGCTAGCCTGGTTGTAAGTCCTCTATTAAAAATCAGTCCTTACGATCTGTTCACACCCAATTGGAGGATCTCTGAAAAAGATTATTTTTAGCCAGAGCTAATAATCGATTCAGTGCCTGATGCAACCTTCACTTTTCTAACAGTTCAAGTTTTTAATCACTTCTTTATTGATTGCCATGTTTAGTGTTAACTCCAGTTTATTCAACTTGCAGTAACTGTTAGTGTAATGAAGTCCATGTAGCTGTAAGGACCCGTGATTATTTCCATGTAGCTGTAAGGACCCGTGATTATTTCCATGTAGCTGTAAGGACCCGTGATTATTTCCATGCAGCTGTAAGGACCCGTGATTATTTCCATGTAGCTGTAAGGACCCGTGATTATTTCCATGTAGCTGTAAGGACCCGTGATTATTTCCATGTAGCTGTAAGGACCCGTGATTATTTCCATGTAGCTGTAAGGACCCGTGATTATTTCCATGTAGCTGTAAGGACCCGTG
Organism: Tachypleus tridentatus; assembly: GCF_004210375.1. Taxonomy (NCBI): domain Eukaryota; kingdom Metazoa; phylum Arthropoda; class Merostomata; order Xiphosura; family Limulidae; genus Tachypleus; species Tachypleus tridentatus. The sequence continues at coordinate 104,444,667 of NC_134834.1, forward strand.
ATTATTTCCATGTAGCTGTACGGACCCGTGATTACTTCCATGTAGCTGTACGGACCCGTGATTACTTCCATGTAGCTGTAATGGACCCGTGATTACTTCCATGTAGCTGTACGGACCCGTGATTACTTCCATGTAGCTGTACGGACCCGTGATTACTTCCATGTAGCTGTAAGGACCCGTGATTACTTCCATGCAGCTGTAAGGACCCGTGATCATTTCCATGTATAGCAACAGCTAGTGTGAAAAAATTAAAATTCCATATAGATATGAGGGCCAATCATTACTTCCACTTATAGTAACTGTTAACATGAACAATGGAAATTTCGTATGGATGTAAGGACTCATAAGTGTCAAAAAGATGTTTTCAGGCTCTAACTCCCTTCTGCCTTAAGAAAATTGACTTCTTATTACATTTAAATAAGAAGCAAAATCACTGAGCAGATTTTTCCTTCCACTTTTAGAAGTGAACAGCATACAATAATTATAGTTTTCTTATGTAGGCCTTTATTTTCCACTACCAACAACATTTACCTGTTACATTCATCAAGGTTATTTATTCAGTCAAATTACACTAAAATCATTTTATCTTCCAATAGTAAATGTGTAAGTGGAATGAAGAGAAAAAAAAATTGGCTAACAGGAATAACGTAAGACAAGAAAGACTTTGAAAGGTCTTGTGCTAGTTAGTACAGCAATTATTTATTTATTTATGTTGTTTTTTTTGTTGTTGTTGTTTTAATCTTCCAATGGGTCCTTCAATAACATTAGGGTTCCAGGCAATTCCTTGGGTGCTAACATCAGGCCTTGTCATTGATGTATGTAAAAGTGAAACAAGGTTCTATCAGATTTGATCTTTAGTCTATAGAGTGTTGCTATGTGTAGGATCAGTGTGATTTACTGTACTTCATATAACCAATACTTTTGTGTTATTTAGCTGATGTGAATTGCTATTGAAAATAGTGGAAGACATGCATAGTTGTTGGTCCACTGAGTTATATCGTATACCATTTGCAATTGCCCCTAGCATGTTAAGATGTAAAGTATACCATCCTTGATTATGTACCATCATTAATTGTCCGTAGTATGCTCAGAAACAGCAGTTTTCTGGTGTCCATTGAATGTTCAAAAGTAAGTTAAATGAAAGTAATAACTCTATTCTGGAAATTTAAATTTTTTTAGTTTTTCAGGATCACAACAACCAACATGAAACTTCATCCAAAGCAGATCCATTTGATTTTTGCCACTAGATGAATGGGTCTTACATTCAAAGTGGTAAATGAATATCACTATAAAAATGGCAACTATTGTCATTAATTTTACACTGTAATAAAAGTATTACAACAAAGTTTAACGTGCATGTAAACCTGAATATAAATGCAAACTGTTCTTAGAGCAGAAAGTATGAATATCAGAGTGGATTTTGAATATAATTTTTACATTGTGATTGATAGTAAGGGCACATGGTTAATAGAGAGTAACGAATGCTAAACTGAGGCATGCTTTTGATCAGCTGAATTCACCACTTTTGTTTCTGTACAAGCTTTAAACCTGTTTCCACTTTAATAAAATACTTTTCCTACAAAGAAATCGAAGTGCAAAAATTTACGTAAATAATGAGTAAATATATATTCTTCAGACTTTTCAAACTGTAGATATTGCCAGCAATTGAATATTAATAAATGAAAATTCCTTGACATTCATTAATTTACTGCAGAGACGTATTTGATTCATAGGAAGTCAGAAGTCAAACGAGTTGAACGTGGCCATGTCATTAGCATGCCGGACAATAGACTCGCATCTAGTTGCTGCAAACACAAACAGGTGTGCTGTAATTTGAAGTTTTTGGTATGTTATAAGGGTGACAGTCAAATCTTGCTATTTTGTTTAATGAGAGTTGGCAGTGAGTGTTCCTACTTATTTTCATAAAGTATGGAATTATATAAAAGTACAAACATAAATTAATGTGTTAGGAAACATACACATTCCACCATTTTTAAAAGGCTTAGTAGATTTTCACACACTTGTTAGTTTTTGAATATCAACAGTTTTGTTGTCATAAACCAAATATTCACTGAATTCTAATTTAAAAACTAACAAAACATTTTGCATTAATTTAATTCAGTATTCTGTGTTTTCAAATAATACGACAGCATTCAAAGCATATTAGCTGTTCTTACTTTAGTTCGATCTTGGAGATGCTCACTCGAGAAACTTTTTCCATACAAGTAAAACTTCAACTGTACCTTTTGTCCATTGTGACAATGAGAAATATTTTGAAACAGTGTATTTGCTACTACCTACGTTGCATGCGCAAGACAAATCAGATGTCATGCAGTGATCATAGTGGCTAAATTCACATGTAGATATCACCAGAGTATCATTATGTCAGCAAAAAAGAAGAAACCTGCTTTATTGGATAGTCATTGGTTTAAGCTTTCTACAGAATCTTTATTTGAAGACTTCTTAGCAAGGGTAAGTTATTTTACTTTATTAATAAAGTAGTCTATATGTATATTTGGAGATACTTATCAAATTATTATTTTAAACATATTATAAATATTAATGTATTTTCATAATGTGAGTGAAGAATAAACAAAATATATTAGAGATGTCTTCTGTACTATTTTTATTTCATGTACAACTTTTTAGTAAGTTTCACCAACTGAGAGTTTATATGTGAAATTAAAACAGTATGGAGAAAATGCCTATGTTTTAATTACTTTGACTAATGATTGATATAATAATATGCATAAATATTTGTGCTGTTTTCATAAATAATTTATCTGTACATAAGTTTTAATAAAGGGTTTATGAATAATTTTGTGATGTGAACATAGATTAGTACATGTTGGAAATAGGAGTTAAAAAAATGTTTAACTATATTGAAAATATATGATCAGAGATTTTAGTTTCCTATATGTATTTTCCTTTTTATGTTTGAATATTCAGTATAATTTTCTTAAGTTTTATTTAACTTATGAACATACATATTATTTATCCCCATAAAACAGCATTTAAACAACTGAAATTTTACGGGCTTAAGCACTAAAATTCGTAATTATGTTTCCTGTAGTTTCCAGAGAGCAAATAGCCCATTTTGTAGCTTTGCACTAAAACAAATATTATTATTTTCATGTTAAATGTATCTTGAAAGTTTGTAAACTTGTATTTATTGTTTTACTAAGGTAAATTTTTATACATCTGTGGCTGGAAAATTGTATCACTTTGGTCCTTTTTGTAAAACTCCTGCCTCAGTGGATCAGTTGTAAGTCTGCAGGCTTGCAGTGTTAAAATTCAAGTTTCTCCCCAAGCATTTTTAACACTTCAAACTACTTGGTGTAATTTTCTTAAGGGCTCTGTACTGATCACGTGCAAAATAATATGAATTAATTTCCATCCTTATAATTGATAGACATAGTTATGAATTTCAGAGGTAAATCACTTTTGTTTCAGTCCTGTGTTGGTGGTTCAGAATCATGGACTTTTCTATTTTTCAACAGACAATTAAGATTCATAGCAAAAGTTTGGTTGGCCAGTAAATAAATTGTTTAATACTTGCAAAATTGGGGTTTTGCAGGTGCATTTCAACTTTTCTGTCACTCATCAGTGGACTTGAAGAATGCACTATTTGTAATAATATATGATACCTGTAGGTTTTGTTCTTGTTCTCATGGAGAACATGTAATTAATTAACTAGTGAATAGGGCTCCAGAATGGTTGAGACCACCTCTATGAATAGTATAAATATCCATTAGGTAACTTTGCACGAAAATCAAAAATTAATAAAAACTCATTGGCATTTTCACTTACAATAATACCTTTATCTTTTTAACATATATATATTGGAATACGAACGATAAAAAAATCACGTGTTTTTGTAATAATATTTAAATGTCGTATTAGTTAATAAATGCATTTTGTCCTTTAACTTTGCGTGAGAAATAGCATGTTGTTGTATGCCAATTTCGTGTGGTCTGCCCTCTTACTGTCATGTATTAACACCTTAGTTGGCATGGTAACGCTCTGTTGTGGATGGATCGAAGAAGTGACACGATACAGACGTTATGGCGGACTTGTAACTTTTATAAGTTAACGTAGCTTTACACTAATTTCGATTATAGATATGTTTTATTAAGATATAAGGCTTTATCTTGTTTTAATTGTTTTATTTTAAAGGGTTGGAATTGTTATCGATAAAATTATTTTGAAAACATTTTCTTAAATTGAAAAAATAAATAAAAATCTAACGCTTTAATTTTTAGTATAACCTTTACCTTTCTATATATTCTTGTTACAGTTAGGGGAACTTCCGTTTCTTAGTGGGCTAAACATGGCTTGGGAATACGTGCCAGAATGTGAATTGAAGGTCTACTATTCATGCTTTGTTGTCGCAAAAAACCGCTATACATACATTGGGGCTTTGGATGCTTTATAAGGGTAACGGTTAAAATCCCCACTATTCAACCATTCAGTTTTAAGGAGACCATCAATTCCCCTCTTAAACTCTTGTGGGGTGTCAGCTCGTTCCATAAGTCATTCAACGTTTAAATTATTATATTGGGACTGTGGATGCTTTATAAAAGCATTGATAAAAAATCTCACTTTTCAATTGATGGTGGATATTGCTAGAAGCTAATTTAAAAAAAAAATTCTCTAAAAATCTGTTTCATCCTTAAAAATAACAGTAATATTAACATTACAAACATTCTAACAAGCGTTTGTTTAGTTTAAGTGAAAAGAAACTTTAGGACTGGGGCTTAAACCCAGGACCTTCGGCTAATAAATTGATAGATCAATTGGATAAAAGTTTTTGCACAGTCGTCAAGCGTGCATTTTTTACTGTCTTTTGGCCTACTGAAAATAGAAAAGAGGATTTTTCATATCTGGTCCTAGTGCTTATTCTATTTTCATTCTTTCAGTCATTCTACTTACCACCAAGAAATGAATGGCTGCATTATTCTGTTTAATTCAAATTTACACCACGTGTTTTCCTTTCTGGTAAAAAGTTTAGTCGTAAAAAGCTATAATTTTATCGAAGCAAATAAAACATAACTTTTTGCACTGTGTTTAGGACGAACATTAAAATGACCATATTTCTTTTATAGTTAAAAATATGTATTGTCGTAGTTTTCGTAATTATATAAAGTCAATGAGTTAAGTTTGGCTTTAAATTTGTACAACGAGAGTACTTGCTTACAAGCAGAGTAGAGAGGTAATTATAAGAATTTATGAGCAAAAGTAGTGATGGTTATATCAAAAATCAACCACGCCATGTATGCAGTATCTAGTGCCGATCTTATTACAGTATCGTTTAATTTTGCTTGGTGTGCAGGACAATAAACGAACTCCATGCATGTAGAGTGAGTACAAGTATGACTGGATTATTAACACGGGTTACTGTGTTGTGGCAGTAATAACTAACTGCTTTTGTAAGTGATTATGCCTGATATTTTTGTATTAAGACGTTTATAGAAATGTTTGTTGTTTTTGGCAATCATATGCATAATTTTATAAACTAATTAATAATTTTAGTGATATATTATGAATAAAAATATCCATATTTGTTCATTTACTTATGACTTCTGTTTTACCTAATTTACTGTACAAATTGATGTCATTGTTTAATAAACCCGCAGGTTCTTCAAAAAAACGTGTTAGCGTTTGAAGAAATGAAACAAAATATTCTAATTACAAAAGTACGTAATGCAAAAACTAAATTCATCATTTTGAATAACGTGTAACACAAAAAAAAATAAACACCTAGAATAATATTTGTCACTTTGATAGAAGTTTTTATCCTTTTCTTCTTTGAGATGTTTCATCCCCAGTGTCATAGCAGAATGTCTGCGGACTTATAACGCTAAAAACCGGATTTCGATACCCGTGATCGGTAGAGCACAGGTAGCCCATTGTCTAGCTTTGTGCTTAACTTTAAACAAATTGAGATTTCATAATACTTCTTTTCAGCTTAATATTCATACGTACTGCAATTGAATATATACAATGTGTAAAACTCTACAGATATTTCAGTTTATCAAGTTACAATAATTTAAAGTATAAATGTTTTTGGGCATTGTTTACGTTGTCAGGATTGGTGGAACAGGTGTATCAACAACGAAGCTAACAGTCTCACACTTTTCTAAGCTAGCTCATAATTACTGTTTGAAACACTAGGTGTCAGGGTAGTAGCATCTGATAGCGAATAACGGGCGTTGGCGGTACTCTACAACTAATGACAGAAGTCATAATTGACCTGGTTAACAGTTTTGCATTGAAACAGTTTATTTGAGGTAGGTTAGATGGGATCATAATTATGGTGATGCTATATGTAGTCGGTTATAATCTTGTAAGTGAAATTATATAAAAATTACTTGCAAAGTAATTTAAAAGCACAACAGTTTAAAAACGGCTTTAATTTAGATTTTTTTTTAATACCAACAAATACATGTTTTGTGAAAAACGTTTCTCGCAAAGTAAAGCTAAACTGTTTTGATAATACTATCTAAAAAACATCAAAATGAGTAATGTACATGGTTGTCGTGTGTATCAGCAAAGGAAAGCAAGTTGGTTTCATTAATTTGCCAACTTAAAATTGAATGGACCTATACTGAAAATAATTAATTAAATTTCGATGCCCTGATCTCATGAAAATAATTATAGCATTTCAGATAAAATATACAAAGAGTAAAGAAATGGGGAAGAGTTCCAGGTCGTGCACGATACGATGGAAAACCGACCGAGGTTACAGTTTACGATAACTCCCTCTACTCTAAGTGATATGCTTTAAAAACGGGAAAAATAACAAATTTATGAATCCTATAATTTTCAGTGTTTAAAAAAATAAATTGGAAAGTCAGGAGTAAAATACATTAGTTTTAATAATTCTGGATGTATACAAGATGCAACGCAGACATCCTGTTTAACGTTACTTCATCATATCTAAGCGATAAGCATTCTTTCGTTTCAAGGACTTTTTCCGGGTTTGTGTACAGAAAATTATTTTAAGGTTAGGGTTAGAAAAAGACATCTGGCCTTCGCATAAGTACTTCTCATGGGAGTTTGAAAACAGGCGACTTAGTGTATGTTAAATAAGGTTTTTTAAAAGATAAATCTTTCAGTTCTAAGTTTAAAGATAAACATAGTAAATTTAAGAACTAATAATGTTTAGGAGTAAAATGGAATATGTTGGAGTTGAAATGGAAGACCGATGTAATTGATAAAGGTGTTACTGAAAATTGAGATTTGAGGAACAATTGTAAGAGGAATTACTTTAAAGCTTTAGACTAAATTATTCAATAGTGGTCAAGAGGTTGAATCTACATGAATTACAATAAGTTATGTCAAGAGTAGAAACTCTTAGATTGGCAATTGTTGTAAATCACCTATTTAAACAGATGAGATCAATGAATAATAAAAGGTTTTGTAATGAAGTCAGGGCTGTTAGTGTTACTAATAGTAATAACAATACTGGTACAATAGTTTGCTTTAAATATTTGATGGGCAATGAATGATAAGACAATTTATTTGTGGATTTGAATAATGGGTTGGTGTGGAGTTTGGAACAGATTTGTGGAATTTTTTGAAAGTGAATTTCTTTTAATTCATGGCATGAATCCCAAAAAAAAAAAAAAACCAAACAAAAGTGAATGAATAACAGTCAAGATCAAACCTAGTTGGCTTACTTACAGTATTAAAAGTAGAAAATCAAGGATGCTATACACTGATGACCCATTAGATGGGGCTAGTGAGGCCCTGTCTCCTATAGAATTTTAAAGTCATGTTCTTAACTGAGTGCTTAAACCAAATACATTATTTTTATAGTAGTTTCTAGTTCCACTAGCATATGAGAGTGTAATAGAGGGGAATAGTTATTTACACTTTCTCAAGGTTGGGTTTGTAGGGACAGCCTTTAAAAACTTGATTGTTTCTTGTTGACCACATTGTTATATGTGTATTTTCTTTAGTAGTTCATAATAGAGATGACCCATGTGTTGTTATTGCATATTGTTCTGTTCACAGCAAAAATGGCTGTGAGTATCATAATTAAAACCTTGACATTATTACTAACTGCATCATTGAGCATTGTGTAAGGAAGTTTTTAAGTTTGACTACCTGTAAGAATAACTGGCTTTATAACCACTGACATCCAGTCAGTTTATTGTAGTCTGTGATCTATATAGATTCTCATAATCTACTACATGCATATGTATATGAACTGTATGCAGGCTGTAGATGCAATTTATTGTTTGTGGCAGACACAATGTGTACTATAATGATTAACTTATTGTTGCAACTGTATTAATGTTGCAAATCTCTGAAAATGACTTAAGAAGGTCAAAATGTTGTTCTGTACTTTAATTAAAGTTTTAATACCCATACTAACTGCCCTTTTGGATACAGCACTGTTGAAGAATCACTTTTTTACCACTGCATGATCGATTGGGTGTGTTACATAAATATCTAAAACATTATACACACATCTAGGCTGCCTTCCACAGCATAAAACTTCGTTCTACTCTAAAAGATAGCACCAAGTTCAGTTTCAATCATTAGGTTGGCAGTCATGGTGATGGCCAATGGTAAAGATTGGATTATAGCCAGTACTGTATGATTGCAACTTTTATAAATAGTGAAAATTATGGTGATTCTTGGCAAAAATCAAGCAGAAACTTTGTAACTATACATTTTATTTAGAAAGTATTTGATTTCTGATAAAGTATGCAGCAGTGATGGACCACCACAAATTAGGGTTGTGTTGGAAGAGGGTTGTAGAAGTGTCATGATACAAACTTCAACAGAAATGTAGAGGGGATATTTTAGTATAATCAGTTCTTAATTAACACATTTTCAACCTTGTAGAATGTCGCCTGAAGAGAAACTCTGGCAATTGGAGAAGAGGATGGGGAAATATAACTATTAAAAATGTTTATTTTTGTACATATTATAACATATTGTCTTATATTTTCATTGAATATATATGCAATGTAGTTTTACAGCTTAAACTGAAAAACTTGTATTTGTATATGTAGACATAAATATTAGCCAAGATGCATTTATAAAACTTGTGGTTACAAAATCTAGACAGTGCACCATTCCAGTATCGTTCAGTGGTTTATGATTATAAGAAACACACTTAGAGTAAAATGTATTCATAAGGTGACTGGTATGGGTATTAAAACTTTAAGTAAAATAAGGTACAGAACAACATTTGGACTTTCTTAGGTCATTTTTAGGTTAACAAAGAGGGTTTGTAACTGACCATTGCTGGGCATGTCTTATGAATGAGAGTGTAAAGTAATGTGAGGTAAAGATGGCCTAAGAAGGTCAAAATTTTGTTCTGTACTCTAATTAAAGTTTTAATATTCATACTTATAAATACAGTTCAGGGGCTAACTGACTCCCCATACAGGTACAGGGTGTACATATACATAATGTGGTATTTGGATCTCAATCTATGATAGTTATCATATATGCAGTACTATTATCAAAGTTAACACTGCGAGTGATGTCAGGAACAACAGGTCTACATGATATACTACTCCAAGGATTGTCATTGTTTTTAAAGAGAGCATCATACACCACCTATGTATTTCTTTAAACTTTTTCAAATAGGACAGTACTGCTATTAAACAGATTTATATCCATGATGAACATAAACACAAGGTAATTAAAACTTGTTAATTAATAGAAGAGTAATAGGGATCTTTAGAAATATTTATAAATAAGATAGGAAGCTTGAAGTGATAGTGCACAATGAGTGAGGTTTGAAGTAGTGTTAACATTATTTCTTCAATCTAGAAATCCCTATTTTGATTTTGTCTAAAAGCTGTAATTTGTAGTCAAAATTTTCTGATTTAAATTATCCATGGTTAACTTTTCTAAACACCATTCTACTATTTTAATTTTTGTTGTATGTCACCTAAGATTTGTTAAACATTTTATTAAATAGAAATTAAGATTTTAATTTCTTAATTACAATATTCTTAGTAAATTATTAATTTTATTGTACACATATATGTACTGTTTATTTTGGGTTACATGTAAAAACAGTGTAATGCCAGGCTACTGAATTTATCATTGGAGCTTGGTGATTGTTGGAATTTGCTAATTGGGTAATTGTTGGATTTATTAAGCAGTTACAATCAACCCAGTTATGTTTACATGAGACTCGTGTAAGTGATGTACCTTAAAGTAACAATAACCAGAAACTCAGATTTCAATTAGTTGATTATATTTAGGAATTTTGACACTACTGGCTAAGGATGATCAACCTTGAAATAATATAAAATAAGAAAAGTTTCAATGTTTGAGTTACTTCGATAGTTGCAATAAACAAAATCTAATTTTAATTATTTGTTTATTACTGAGGTGAACAACATCAATAACGATAAATCAGTTTCATTTACTTAGTTGTAATAAAGAAAAACCAATAACCTGAAACACTTTGTCATTTATGTTGCATATCATTAATTGATAATAGTTGTGACTAAGTTAAACTGCTTAGATTTCTCACTGTTATAGTCATTTCTGTTATCTGAACAAAGAAAACATACCAGTTTCAGCTTTGTGTATACAGCTGGTAAAAAATCTTAGAACTATTAGTAGACTATCATAAGGCAAAGTATCTTACCAGTGGAAGTTTCTAGATTTATAACTTATCTGTAGTGTTAAAGATTCGTTTTGGACATGTAATCAGTAAAAACTTACTGCATAAACTGTTCAAACCCCCACCCATTTTGTAAGTATAAGCTATAGAAATCCAGTCACCCCTGCTTTTGTTAACGACTATATAAGTGTTCAGTACTGGTTGTACTGGACAGTGCTGGCTTGGCAAAATTTCCTGTTGTGAAAGTGTTACCCTTTAAGATATTTTACAGGGAAAATTTTGACACCTGTTGATGTTTTAAAGTACTGTATTTCTATATCTGTAACAGTTTTAATTAATAATAAATGTTAAAAAAAAAATCCTTAAACTCTATAAAAACATAAGTACAGTTCAGGTAGTTAACAACTGAGTAAAGAATATAAACAGTCACAGCAGTGCCAGTAAGCTACCTTGTATTTGTAGATAATGAGATTTCTGGTTATAAGAGCTTTCATTATGTGAAAGTGGTGGTTAAAGTTTTACTGTATTCTGAAAAATGTGCATACCAGTATTTTAATAAGTACATGTATATATATATATATATATATATATATTCTAAATGTGCCTAAAATGCATACAAAGTAACAAAGTTAAACTGATTGTTTTTCATTAACACTTACTAGATAATAAATTATAATGCTGAGGTCAACATTTAAATCTCTCATTAGTACTTGTATCTTATGCAAACGTAAATGTCTAATTTTTTAAATTTGTTATGTGAAAATGTTTGTAATGTGAGATTTTAATGTTTGGACATCAACTTCAAAGATTAATTACTGTTGTATAGTTGTAGCTGTACTGAATCTTTGTAAAAACTTAGCTGACAATGCCAATGTCTTCCATGAGTCACTGTAACATAACATACAGACAACAAGTTTGGTCCTTTATTGTTGTCTTTGTACACAAACCCTTGTAAAGTAAATATTTAAATATGCCTTTAATTTTTAAGAATAACAATCCACATGGTAGGTGCCATCCTCCACTAATGCAGATGGCAACTTGTTCCATATCCTAATCATCTTGTTAGAAAAGTAAAACCTTAACTAGATTATAATCTGTTATTGTTTAATTCATCTTGTTTCTTCAAATACTCGTATTTAAATATCTCTTCTTGAGTTCTGTTTCACAAGAAAATTTAATATATTTGCATAAGATAATCCTACAATCACTAGGTTTTTTTACTAGTAACTAGAGGGGTACTCAGTAAAACAAATACCTCTGCCACACAAGTCTTGTTTGGCACTCAAATTACAAAGATGTGTATTTATCATTTGTTATCAATGACACAGACCACAAAAATAATAATCTACATGTGTCCCCCTAATTTCTTCACAATCCAATGATTTTTGACTGAGATGTAGAGCAAAAATAGTGTAAAAAATCAGTTTTTATGTTAACAGATGGGATTCTTCTTTATTTTCATGACCTTTGCCCTTCAAAAACTAATCACTTCTAAGTTGGATCATATAGCAAGTGTATACCAACTTTATCCAAATCTATTTGGCCATTTTCAAGAAATCTTTTCCAACAGATACACACAAGTGAAAACACAGCCTTCACCTGCTTTTGGTGGCACAGTTAACAATGGTTCATTTTGATTGAATTCCATTAATAACCATCTTTTAATTTCTCTCATCTGTCCCATCTAACTATCAAAGTAACTAGTCTTTCCATACCCCTACCAATAAAATTCATATCTGATCTTGCATATGATACTTTTTCAAAAACAAATATTAAAATCTGAATGTATCCTTCCATCATCTGTGTAATAAGTAACACCCTAAAACATTTTCTAAGGTAAGATTTAACTTTAGTGAATCCATGTATTGACTTTTTTTTTTCTCTTATCATATTTCACAAAAATGATTCTAAAATGCTTTTTAGACTAGAATATTTTCTGCTCCTGATGTAAGACTGACTGGCTTGTCTTCAGGGAATTTCTTATAATTCAAAGACTAGCATGGGCAGTTCTCCAAATCCCTGATTCTTGACCTCTTTTGACAACACCCTGAGGAAACAACCAATTACTGGTGCATCATTTATATGACTCCCTATTTTTTAAAATAAATTTCCTATAGTCTTGTAAGTTTTCCATTCTTGTCAATTTAAACTTCTTAAATGTGTGACATTCTAATTTTTCTGTTATATCTTTTGTCTTTCCCATTTGTTTCTTTTTGGGCTTTATCTCTATTTACGAGTGTCTTTATCTTGAACTAAATGAAATTTATTTTCAGAATTTCTCAAATTTGTCTCGTGTCAACTTTTAACCTACTCCTATACACATACTCTAATAATAAATCAAAATTGGCTTTCAGAAAATATGTTCAAACATTTGTTTTTATTTCCATCTTAACAATTAAATACATCCTAATTATTTGTTAACAAATATTGTAGGCCCAGCATAGCCAGGTGGGTTCAAGCATTTGACTAGTGATCTGAAAGATCGCAGGTTCGAGTCCCCATCACACCAAACATGCTCATCCTTTAAGTCATGGGGGCATTATAATGTGATGGTCAGTCCCACTATTTGTTGGTAAGGAGTAGCCCAAGAGTTGGTGGTGGGTGGTGATGACTAGCTACCTTCTCTCTAGTCTTACACTGCTAAATTAGGAACAGCTATTGCAGATAGCCCTTGAGTAGCTTTGTACGAAATTCTAAAACAAACAAATATTGTAAAGTGTCACCCCCTCTAGTTGACTTTCTGACCTTATGGTAAGAAACTATCAAAATACTCACCTCTCACTGCTTAACTTCACATATATCCAAATTAATGTGTAAATTTAAATTCTCCTCATTATTATTTGATTAATTTTGTGATTACTAATTCTGATTTCATTGAAGTTTTTCATTATGTTTATCAAGTAGGTGTATTATTTGTTGTTTTTGCTCCAGGTAGCTGTAATAATTAATCTTTTCTAAGAAGATTGTTGTAATACTTGTGAATTGTAAACTTTGTATACCAGTGGAACTTGCATAGTCTCAACTCTTTAACTAACACTTGCAACAGGTTTTTCCTCCACCTGTTTTTTTAAAAAGTACAACTATTAAGTAACTTGTAACCCGTAACTTAAAAGTGTTATATATTATTATCTAGTCTGGTGTGTCTAAATGCCATTCAAGCACCATGTGATCGTCTTCAATTAAACTTGTATCCTGAACTCATCCATTTTTATTCCAAAATCTCCTGTCATTAGAATGACAGTAACTAAGCTGTATCTAACTAAATATTAAACTTTAAAAATATTATTTAACTTGTGCTCTAAATATTTTTCATTTTCCTCTTTGTTCTATGCCTTTTTGTTTGTTCCTGGTTTACTTAACCGCTGTGTGGTTAAACTGTTAATGAAGTTCCTGAGCTTCCCTAATCATTTCAGTTCCTAGGCTGCTGAGTGGAACTCTTAGCAGATAATTCACCCTTTCTTCAAAACTATCACACTGGTTTAACCAGTTCACTTTTTGCTTTAACCTTATTCATAATGGTGTTTTACTTGTACCACGAACCCTGCTCAGTGATTGGTGCCAGCACTTCTGAACGTTTTAAAGCAGCTCTTCCAATTTTCATTATTTTCTCCTTTCATTATTTAACAGCATGTTAGCTGTTACAAACAGCTAGTTGTCAGTGTTACACTGTAATTTCACATACTTTATCAGGTAAGTAAATTCCAGTTGTATACTTTCTATGTTCCCCACCACAAATAGTTTTCACTTTTCTCAAACAACCTACCTAGGTTGGAACACAATCTTTGATCAATGAAATATTGTATAGATTTGGAAAAGTTGGCATTGATCATTGTAGAACCATAACTGGTTACTAGAAACTGAGATGATAGATGGACATTAGAAGCACAAAATATTCATATCTGAAATTTGTATTGAGAGTTCTAATGTGAATTGTGAAAAATCTAAACTGTCCAGAAAATTTATAAGGCATTTAAAAATAACTTAATCTTGGAATAGTTCTGCAAACATACTATGTTTTCATCAAGATATTCTTATTAAAAAAATTTAAAATATCAATAAATAGAAGATTTCTGGTTTGGTTATGTATTTTGAGGCCTGTCTCTCTCTCTCTCTCTCCATCACCAGTGTGTAGTTACATTTTAAAATATGAATATGTAGATAATCAGTTACTTCATGGCCTAAACTGTATGTGTTCACTGGTTTTGTGAGAAACATGAAGAGCTGACTATCTAGTAATGAAATATTTTAAGTACAAATACATTTCTCCACTAAGTTAAATGCATCTCTGGACAGTGGATACCTCCAGTGAATAGTCTTCTGCAAACTAGTTTGTCTTGAGACCTTTATGGCCTGAAACATAAGCTGTAGAATGGTGTAAGTGTATTTCACAAATCAAAAGGCTTTGTATGTGTTGGAAGTTTTATCCTTTCAGCTGTCAATAGATGGAGAAAACTGGACACTTTATTAGGTGAGGGGAAGCATTATTTCGTGTTTTCTTACTGATACTGACTTCATGTGGATGTTTTCAACTTGTACAGTTAGTTGCTTTGAGTTTGAACAAGAGTGATGGTTCATGTTGCTTTACATTAATTTTTGTCAGTTTTTGGTTTGAGTGATTTTAGATGTATAGAAAACCACTGCATAATTAATTTTAAAATGTACAGTGCTTGTGATTTGTATATATTAGACAGTGTACTGTTTCTCCTCCAACCATTAGCATATGTGATTAAACTTTTTTTTTAACCTAACCTAAGAATATGTGGTATAGATTTTAATTTACTCAAATGATGAAAAACTGCTTTTCTAATGTTGTGTAGAATTGTACGATTCAGATCTCTCACTTCTAGTGTGTGTGAGTGACAGTTGTGTTTTTGTACATTGTGTAAAACTGTATACTCAGTTGTATTTTTAACAAGAACTAAAAAAAGATTATTGTCATGTTCCCATTTATTTAATGTTTACTAGGCAAATTTAATAGTTTATAAAACTGACAAGATTTTGAAACAAAAAATAGATCATTTTAAAACCTAGAAAGTCTTTGAAAAATCATGACCTTATTGGTCGAGGGTTGTGCAGACCCTAAATATCATATGGTTTTAAGATGTATGTAAATTATGTGCTCAGTTACAAAATTAAAAGGAGAGCAAAGCTACAAAAACAAAAGGAAGATAATTATATAAACACTTTACAAACTGTAGTGTAACATGTAAATTAAACAGCACATAGTATATCAGGTTTATAATGGTAATGACAGTTACATCTTTGACTGTTGCATCTTTTAATAAAAACTAGACTGAAATTACCATCAGAGTATATGGTTTTCTGATTGATTTCCTGTGACTTGCATGCTTTTGTAGTCATGGTTACACAATATTTATACAAACAGTTCATTGTGAAATGATAAGGAATATTTTTACTTTCTAGGTTTAGATCAAACTTGGAATGATACTTCTTTGTACTGTTTGAAACATTGTGAGTGGCATGAACTTGTAAGTTACTTTTCTTGTTTTGGTGCTTAGTGCTTTAGAAAGAGTTTTTATTCATGGCTAAACACTTTAGCTTTCTCTGGGAAACTGAAAAGATTTTCTGTACCAAAATGTTTCTCTTTTCTGGTCAAGCTTCTTCAGGGTTCTTGGTTAAATATAGTTTATTTTTGGTATCCAAAGAAAATGTATACTAATCTTAAGTAACCAGAGTACATGTATGAAAACTGTTATCTTTAAATCTCTAATTTCTGTAGTTTACAGCAAAATTTACACTTTTGAGTTAGTCGTGTTAGTTAGATGACCATTAGTCTAAGGACACTGGAGGTATGTGTTACAATAGATTGTTGTCTGTATGGTAGAGCTAAGTGTTTAATGGTATTCTATTTGATTAACTGATTGGTCTGATTAAGGAATAGATTAATTAATTAATTCAGTACTTCTCAAATTATGGTGTGTACAAGCAAAAAAAAACGTAGTCAAAAATGCTGCCAGACAAGAACAAAAAAAAAAACAGAATCAGTGTTGGGTACCAATAGAGTTGCCTTCATTCTAGTCAGAAGTTCAAAATTAACATAATGTTTCAAACTAAATGTTATATCACAAGAATATCAACTGAAATTATTTTTAATTGTATAATATAAATCTTGTAAAATTATGCCATAATGATAGTGTTATATTCTAATTAAATTTCACATATGTAGTAGTCTTGCCTTTTAGCAAGTTATGTCTTCTCCAACAGTGTGAATTCATTGATGGTTTCACGGAGAATGTTCATTCTCATGTTCTTTCACCTGTGCTTTTAGATTCCTATTTATATTGATAGTACCCTTTTTCTCATGTTTAAGGTGTGGTTGAATTTCTTTGAATGACTTTTTTTTTTCTTATTCTAAGACTGAAATTTGGCAGTTGGCCAGTATCTTTATTTTTTAGTAACCATCTTTTGATTTGCTTCCTTTGTTTGACTAGCAATATCTGCCAACCAAAAAAAAAAGCTTAAACCCAAATACTTCCAGTAACTCCCATGTTTCCCATCTTTGTTTTTACTTGATAATCAGAATACTCCAACCAGAATGGCGTGTTCAGTGTCACTAGTAATAATATCTGATAATTTTTAACAGAAACCTGTCTATTGTACAAAATGAAACTGTTTGTTTTTTAAGTAAAGTATAAAATAAGTTAAATGTTCTTTATCTTATATAAGTACAAGTGAGTAGATTTGGGCAATTGTTGGAATTTGCTAAATAGTTTGTAATTCTTATTAATTATTCTTGCAAATTAACTTAGACAGCCACTTTTAACACTGCAACTTAAGTTTCATTACCTCTAGTAGCAGAATGTAGATAGTCTTGTGTATATGTGTGGTTAACAACAAAAATTATGAAAATATATTTGTTATTTTGATGGTTAGAATAATAAACAGGAATAATAATCAGAAACCTTAATTTTTGGTTGTTTAGTTTTGTAAGTTATGAACAAACCTGACTTAATTGAAAATAATAATGAAAAATGATAATTTGCTATTCAATAGTTAAAATAATTGAAAACCATAATAATAGTAAATACTGATTTGATTATTTGAATGACACTTATTGATTACTGCATAACTAGGATAAATGAAACACTAGATCATTAATTTTGTGATTCTCAAAGCTAAGAAAAATTTATAATAAACACATCACATCATTCATTTCCAGTGTTTTAATGTGATCCAGTTAGAATACTGTTCCTTATGGTTATTGTCTGTTGCATTTCATCTAAAAGTTTGTGTCTAGAATTCATCTTTTGATTAACTGATTACATTCGTTTGAAACAGTGTGTTTATTCTGGTAGGATGTTTCTAATTCTTTCTCAGTCCTGTCAGGAACATAACTTTGAACTTAGTCACTGTAACCATTAGTCTCTGTCCTACACCCATCAGCACTACCTTTTCTCAGTCTTTGCTAATAATTCCTTATAATTTTCCCATCTGGACCACTTCAAATAGTAACAAATAAACAAAGGGCTGGGCATGAGCTTGAATACACCATCTCCCAGATGCAGCTTTACTTAAGTTTGCAGTATCTAATGATATATTTTTGAGAGCCTGAGGTGACCTGCATATCTCCTGTTTTGGGGCCACTGATCTATGCTAGTTTTTACTACTGTATATTTAACACTTCTCCCGTACTCAGCAAGGAACTTCTAACTACTTGAATTAATTGAGGATTATATCAAAGTTTGAAATCTGAGTTAAAGTTTGATTCATTTAAGCACTTAGCTTTAGGGAAACACATGTATGTCCCCCCCCCCATCTTTCTGCTCTCTTCTGAATATGTATGTAACAGATTATTTCTAGATAACATGTAGGACAGAACCTACTGTTATCCTGAATATAGGTGGAAGTTACTGATATATTGTGGTCTTTTGTGTGAAATGTATTTGGTAATGAAAGAAAAATAGAGAAATTTTAATCTGTAGTGGATTAACTACATATTTAAATAGTGGTAAATAAGTAATATAATTCTATTTGAGTCTTTAGAAAATTGTTTACATTGTAGATCACTTTACTCCCACACATGTTGCAAATTAATTTTTAAGAGATATTAGCTGTTTTTGTCTTCCACTGTTATTTACATCTCTAATGTTACATTAGATTAATATTTTCAACTTCTCACTCATCATTTACTGTGTTTTAAATTTTATCATGCCATCTGTTTTTTGGGTGTAGTATAATGATAATTTGTTTTAAAATAATTTAAAAAATTACTGTTGGAAGGAGGAGGTTGTTCAGTAGATACATGTGTATACTGAAATATTTCTAGTCATTTGTTTGTCGTATTTTGCTGTAAGTTTGTATTTAAAAACACACCTGTGTTGGAAAACACAGTATTTGAACAAAAAAAAGTCTAGATATATATAGTACATAGGAATAGCCACAGTTTGCTTTGTGATGTGAACAAAAGTGTAAGTGTTACAAGTTTATTGTATTCTTGTATAGTAAATGGTATTTTTTTTAAACAGATAAGACAAAATCATGGGTTGTTCAGCAAGTAAGAATACTGAAATAACTGATGAAGATCTAGAGTTCCTTAAAAAAAACACCCAGTATAATGAAAAGACAATCAAGGAAATTTACAATGGGTTTAAGGTAAAGCTCACTGGTTCTAACTACCAATATTAATTTTATCTCTCTCAGGTTTTGCTAGTTGACTTTTTAATCATGAAAATATAATTTCACTTTGCAAAGTTCAACTTTAAAATAACTTAATGTGCAAATTGGGAAGTCATGCAAGAACCACAGTTGATATAAGGGGAATAAGAATTTCAAGGAAAAGGGACAACATGGGACATCAGAACCATCCAGAAAAAGACCTGCCACAAGTCATGCACCAGCTATGGTAAGCAGATTGTGGTATCTTGTTGAAGGTGAGAATTCGTGAACAAATAGATCAGTGGCAAAAGCTGTTCACATGCTTCAGACAACAGGAAACATGATCAAGAAATGTTTCTATCTGAAAATGAGGACAGGGTTCTAGTTACTCCTTTTGAACCATCACAAACCTCACGTAACTGAAGAATGAAATGGGTATTCTTGCTTTTCTGTATGAATAAATACCAGATAATTTGCTGACTATAACACCTTTGGTTTCCTGTGCAATTGTACTCTTTAGGTGAGTGCAAGAAAACCATTATTCTTATACAGTATTTGGATTGTGAAAAGCATGCAAGGAGTGGTTTTTTTTTGGACATGGGAGACTTATGACTTAACCTTTCTCCAGTGAAAACTGCACTGTAGGCTGTTGCCAAAATAATATTGTGGAAATGTGCAGTTGATACACTGATACTGTTGAAGTTTAATTTTCTGTCTTCTATAAATATACTCTTAAAATGATAAAATCTGAGTTTAGTGAACTAAAGTAATAAATCTTCCCCTACATAAGGTAAACATTGAATTGACACACACACATACACACACACATTTTAATAATATGCATATTATGTATAACAATTGTTTTTAGTGGAATTTTAGGCATATTTGTTATGTTTTTCATAACTAAACTCAAAATCTAATAACGTTTAGCAAAAACAGAATACAAAATTAATGCATTACATGCTAATAACAAACACATTAGGAAAAAAAAGTTGGTAATAGGTGTTAAGGCAGTTGTCTATACTCTTTGTTCGTTAGCAGTTCACTGCCTACAACAAGAAAAAAAAATTTAGCATTGGGTGCTGCCATAGTTGCCTTTCTTCCGATCAGAAGTTTACCAGCAAATACAAGAAAGGCAATAGCAGTTGTTGCTGCCAGGAGTTACCTTTTTTCTAGGTAACAACTTCCCAACTACATGAACAATATAAGCAGAGAAAACTATCATCAAATATTAAAGTCAACAGTAACAAGAAAAAAAATTTGACAGATTTAGTAACTTTAAAAAAAACAAAGGCAGGACAAACAAGTTAAATAGCCATATTTGAATTACTTGGATAATTGGAATAAGCAAAAATATTATAAATTCTTGATAATGAAAAACCCACTTGAAATAAAAAATGTATTTCAGAACAGCTTTTACGGGTATTAACTTTTATTGATAAGCAGAGAACAATGTTTCGACCTTCTTAGGTTATCAAAAAGATGACCTTGGGAGGTCGAAACATTCTCTGCTTATGAATAAAAGTGTTAATATCCATACCAGCCATTCTGAGATACACCAATGTCAATTAATCATTTAGGTTATATGACACTAATAAGTATAATTCCATGTTTTAAATAATCAGTTCTGTATATTTAATAAGCTTTTAAAATTAAAAATTGTAGCATTTATTTCAAGAGCATTGAATAGTCAAATAATGCTTTTTAATTTGTTGTTTACTATAGTGCTTTATGTCAAGGTACGTTTTAATTGGTTGTTCACTATAGTGCTTCATGTCAAGTTATGTTTTAATTTGTTCACTATAGTGCTTCATGTCAAGTTATGTTTTAATTTGTTCACTATAGTGCTTTATGTCAAGTTATGTTTTAATTGGTTCACTATAGTGCTTTATGTCAAGGTACATTTTAATTGGTTGTTTACTATAGTGCTTTATGTCAAGGTACATTTTAATTGGTTGTTCACTATAGTGCTTCATGTCAAGTTATGTTTTAATTGGTTGTTCACTGTAGTGCTTTATTTCAAGGTACATTTTAATTGGTTGTTCACTATAGTGCTTCATGTCAAGTTATGTTTTAATTGGTTGTTCACTATAGTGCTTTATTTCTAGTCTACATTTTTATACAAACTCAGTTGTTTATTTTTAATTACTTTCACTCCAGCATGACTGTCCAGATGGAAAATTAAATAAGGAACAATTTGTGGAGCTCTACAAATTGTTTTTCACCTCTGGAAACCCAGAAAACTTTTGTGAGCATGTATTCCGGACATTTGACGCAGATGGTAATGGCTCCATTGACTTCAAGGAGTTTCTCTTAGCAGTTGGCATTACTTCTAGAGGGTCATCAGATGACAAGCTTAAGTGGGCATTTAGAATGTATGACATTGATGGAGATGGGTTTATTGAGAAAGAAGAGATGACTAAAATTGTACAGGTTTGTATTATAACTGATAAGAGATTTATTTACAAATTTAGTATACCATTAAATATGGGCTTATCGAATATAAGGAAAGTAACAAAAGACATTCTCAAATCCAGTTAATATATAAAGATAATTTCATAAATTGTTGTGTATCAGAAACTGTTTTGCAGACTGCTTGGAAAATCTTTTTATTGTGTTTTACAAATGTTATAGAAGAAACAGTTGGTCAAGTGAACTGTACTAAGCAACTTAGTTATTTGTTCGGCTTGTAGTCTTTTTAAGAATTATTTTAAGTTAATGTTAATTCATTACCCTTAGCACTTTAAAGCTAAGCAGGACAAACTTATATCTTCAAACTTGCATTATTATTTTTAAATGTAAAAATATTTGTAATGGTAATATGCTTTAAATGTTTCAATTTGAATAGGCAATGTACGACATGCTAGGTCCATGTGTAGAAGACATGGAATTAGATACTCCCCAGGAAAGAACAGACATGATCTTTGAGAAGATGGACACTAATCTGGACAACCGTCTGTCACTACAAGAATTTTTAAGTGGTTGTGCAGAAGATCCCAAGTTAGCAAAACTCTTGAGCATCAGCAGTGAAGATCAGATAAATTAGATAATGAAAACAACAGAAGAGGATTCAGGGTCATTAATGCATATGAAGAAATTAGTTCCATTCAGTTGTCATTAACTTGCACCTAATATATATATATATATATGTAGCCTACATTATAGCATGTACCCTGGGTATCCTTTTGACTTGTGTAGCATTTTTGGTTTCTGCTTATTAGAAAATATTAGTCAGAGGTTTAGATTTGCTGTTTTTAACTTGGTTCTTCCTTTTGATTTTTTGATTTTATTTTAAGTGTCGAATATTAACATCCTACATACTTACACATACGTTGGTCACCAAAATATTTTGTAACTTGTAAAAACAACTGTTTAACATCTAATTGACACCTTGTGGAAATTAATATAACTAATTATGCCTGTTTTGTGAAGGCTAAGTCCAAATTAAATGTAATTATAAACTTTTTTATCTCTGCATGAAGAAACAAAAAATAGATGTTCAAGTGAAATCTCAGTAGTCAAAATTTACAGTAACTTAAAAACTAATATAATACTTTTACACCAGAGATAACTAGCTTCTTACAACATTTTTATACATGTAGATAGTGAGTAAACAACAACAAAAAACTAAAGATACTGGGAGGGTAAGTAAACAAAACTTACAGTGGAAGTTTTCTAACTATCTAAATAAAACTGTCAAATGAACTATAGTACCATTACCAAATATAGTAACAGAAATTTCTTGCTTTTTGTACTTAATGTATGTTGAGATGCTGTGAATAAGTTCAATATGTCAGTGTCATTACAGATTCTGGTAAACATCAGGTTCAGGTAGACATGTATTGTTGAATATAACTGTTTGATTGTAAATGGTATTGTTTTAAATATTCTTCATCAGCTAGCTTTGCTGAAGATGACCTGCGTAGTTTGATCGTAAATGGTGTTATTTTTTTACGGAAAATACCTAGCATTTGATTGGCATTGCCAGACCATTGTTGTGAATTTATGTTATGTAATTCTAGTTTCTCTGACTTTGTATAGTTTTTGTTTTTTGCTTCCTAAAGCAACATGTATGTATATTACATATTCAAACTCATTTTGTATGTGAAATATATTTTTAAAACCTTTTACAAAGGGACCAATATGATTTATACCAGTTACAGATTATTTTATTTTAGTTATTTTTATCATGTGTGGATGTTTGTTTAAAGAGACATTTTGCCATCAGTAAGATTATATACTGACATAGCCATAAAATTGTTTCAGTTTAATCAACTGATCTTAATCTGCTATTTTAAAGTGTCTTGTGTCTACCTGTAACAAAAAACTTCATGACTTTTGTCCCCACCTAATTTTCAATGGTTCTTGAAACTCTCCAGAGGATTCGAATACTTGTTATTTCACAAGCACACCACCTCTGCAAGCTTTTGAATAACACTTTCTTAATAATTATCTTAATTATAGCATATTCTTTATAATTACTTTCTCTTGTTTGGATATTAATAAAAATTAAATATTTACTGTAACCAATAATAAATTGTTTCTTTAGGGTTTTTTTTGCACATTATGACCATTTCACCTCAATGCAAGAAATTAATATTAAAATATACCATTCCTTGTAATTTACTGTGTCACAAAACATTGAATATATTCTGTTTTAAACAATGTTTATAAATATTTCTTGTTAATGTTAAAGTTATTACGCTTGCACAAAATCTGACGTGACCACAAAACTTAGAAAAATATTGCTTGTTTGTTTAAGAAGTGTAATGAATATAAAGTTCCTTATTGTTTTACAGTGCTGATTTAATCACCTATTAAGAAGTAACGTAACTGATAATATTAGACCTATTTATTCATTTATGTAAAAATACATATTCAAATATACTATTATATTTTTATCAGTACCACTGCGTTTATATTATAGAAAGTGTTATTTTACCTTAAGTCCATATTAAAGTTGTTTTTAAACTTGCAACAGTGTGTGTGTAATTTTTCAAGAAACATTATTTAGTTGAATGTTTCATTCAGACATATTTTCTTCTTATAAAAGTATACAAAAGCCCTATAAAAAGTTGTAGGAACAACTATCTTCAAATGAACACTTGCAGAACACCTGTAGTTTTCAGAGTCACTAAGATAGAATGGGAAGGTTTGTTATTTTGACCTCATTATGTTTGTTTATGGGTTTTTTTCATTAATTTCAGCCTTAGACTGATAAAAGTGTAATGGCTATAGGATAACGTTTTTCTGTGTATCAGTATTCAACCAAAATAGTTGACTTGTATATTTTTTATATGAAAAGTGATCATGGGTTTCTTTCCTGCTAAAGAAATGTATCAACTAAACATTACATTTTTGCTCTTCTAAATAAACGTTTTGTGCTTCAAGACCTTTCGGTGGTAAGTGTGAAAGCTTGTAGCACTAAACTGGTATTAATACTTTTGGTGACCACAGCACATGTATCCAACTGTGTATCTTTCTACTTAGCAACAAAGAAATGAATTTATTTCAAGGTTAAGTGATTGACCATTAGAAACAGAATAAAATCCTTCACATTTTTATTATGTAACAGAGTTCCTATTAAAATTGAATATTTATATGATAGTAATATAATAGATATGTATATGGTAGAATTGCTTGCATTTTTATTGAGAGAATAAAATAATTTAGAATATCTATTGTTATTGCTTTATCTACCCATACCAGCCATTTATTTTACATATATAAGTTATTGAATGTTGCTTTTACAAAGTATTTCTAAGGGACTATAAATTATAATAGAAAATGACCAACTATTGAAATATTTAGTAGATAATAGACATTTCAGAAACTTATTTAAATTTAAAAGGAAATTAATCCATTTTAGGTTATCAATTTCAGTTCTTTCATTGATTTGTTAATGTTAATCCGTACTTAACCCTATACAAATATTTAATTCATTGATATACGTAGTAAAGTAGGCCAGGTTTGGCCTAGTAGTTAGTATGCCAAACTTGTGGATTCAAGGTTCACATCCTGTCGACACAGAGATCATGCTCCATATTTAAAGGCATAGGTGTGTTATAGTAGTAAAAGTCAAATCCCAAATTTGATTATATAACCCAAAAGTTTAAAGCAAGTACTGTTGATTAGTTGCCTTACTTCTAGTCTACTTGTTTCGGATTAGTAAAGGTAGACCTTGTGTAGCTTTGGACAAATATCCTAATCGAAGATACTGAAGTCAAAATGTGTGTAACTTTTAATTCATGGTAAGGTAATAATAATTTGAAACTATCTTATTACTTTGAAGAATAGATGATATTTGCTAATATTAGAAAATTGTAATTTTACATTTATTTGAAAGGGTAAAGAATAATTATTAATAGATAAACATGTTTTTATCTATTCTATTTCAACTGAAATACATTACACATCTGTATTCTAAATTACTTTTTAAAAGTAATACTGCATTTTGTAATTAAGTTAATATATCTTGTCCATAAAGATTGCTTTACAACATCGTTTGGTGAACAACAGTATTATTTCTAAGTTCATAATAGTAATTGATACTATGCATTTTTTTAAAGTTCTAATCAATAGGAGTTTTCTGTATCAATTTTGCCTCGCTGAAAGTTTGTATTCAATGTTTAATATAGAGTTCGTAAAGATAAGGTTGAAGGACAGCATATAAATATGATAAATGATTATACAGTTAGTTGTGCTCTATATAACAGTAAGCAAAACAAGTAATTTAATTTTTAATAGCTATACAATATTTCAGTGCATTAAGCATAGGCATCAATAAGAAAGTGAACATAAACATTAGGTTTCATAATTTATCAGGTGTAATACTAATTTAGTTTGTCTGCAAAAGTTGTTAAAATTGGCATGTCTTGTTCTTTTGAGCACTATGTTTTTACAATGAATATACATTAGGGCTGAAAATGCAGTGTACATGTGTTAGAATACCATGAAATGTTGAAATAGCTAATTGGTAATACATTTTTGTTTTTTTTTTGTTTTAGTTTGTAAAGTGATGTACAGTTTCTTATTTTAAGTCTTAAAAAAATCCATTCTTAGGAATTTGAAGGATTCAAGCTGAAAACAGTTGGAGTCTGGAAGTTAGTTATTTCCTGAAACTGTGAATAGAGATGGGGAAACAAAACAGTAAGTTGAGACCAGAAGTTCTAGAAGATCTCCGCAGAATACTGAATTTACTGATAGTGAAATCCAAGAATGGTACAGAGGATTTTTGAAAGACTGCCCTAGTGGAAATCTGTCTAATGAAGAATTCAAAAAAATTTATGGGAACTTTTTCCCGTATGGAGATGCGTCTAAATTTGCAGAGCACGTATTTCGCATATTCGATGCTAATGGTGATGGGACAATAGATTTTAGAGAATTCCTTTGTGCCCTTAGTGTGACGAGTCGAGGAAAGTTAGAGCAGAAACTCAAGTGGGCATTTAGCATGTATGATCTTGATGGAAATGGGTATATTTCCCGGCAGGAAATGTTGGAAATTGTATCGGTAAGAAATTACTTGTATTTAGTTTCATAGTGTGCTAAGGTTTTTTTGTTTTACATAAATATAGTAATAAGTAGTTACAGTTCACTTAGCTGAAAAATAAACATAATCATTCAGCATTTAACTTAAATATTAAGCAAAAAAAGTGTTAATAAATTTGATCTTGATAAAATACTTGTTCAAAAATTTGTTTATAGATATTTCATGTGACAGGAACCAGGGGAGCAGTTGCAAAAATACAAGTTTCATGTTTGAAAATTGCTCTCCATAATAAAAAGAAATTCTTATGCAACTGATTAAAGTCATTATAATTCCAGGATAAATGTTCAATGCACAGTAGTATTATCATAATTTTCATTACACACACTAAGAATTAGAAGTGTACATAAATTATATAGAACATCTGAATTGTACAATTGCAATCCAATTAAGTATTTAATTTCTAAAATTACCAAATTAATGCTTTCACCACAGAAACAAAGATATGAACTATATCGACTACTGCACATAAGTGAAAGATAAAAAATGAAAGTTTTTAAAAGTGCCAAAGTTTTGAGCTGTTTCAGCTCTCATTAGTAAGATCAGTGGTGAACAGAGATGTAGTCGAGACAAAGTGAGTGCGATTAAATCCGTCAGGATTAATATATTTTTTTATGCAGAAAATCTTATAGTATAAATGATGTTTTCGAACAAAATTACAACAAGAATAATTAGTTTACGTATTGAATTTTTGGTTGCATAAAATATATTCTTGGTGTCAACAGTATTTATCTCTGGTAGTAAGTGATGTTATCAAAAGCAGCTTTGTCTTGAGTAATCTTTTCTTTCTATTTATATTTGATTGAGAGAAATTTCTAAAATTGCAAAAAGAGTAAGAAATTGGAAATACTCTTTCTTTATATTTTTACGAGTTGCTTTCTTTAGTCTTTGTTTGTGTTTAATTAGCATATATTTGTATTATAACTACAACATAAATTTGATAGTAAAATTGATGATGTCTGATATTTCTTGTTTTGGTAAGTTTGTACAAACTTATTTCAAAGTAATTTACTCTCTTATTTTTAATAAAGATTATGACTCAGTTTAAATTATTAATGCATGCTTAGTAAAGCATGATATTGCAGATTAATTAAACCAAGATGTAAAATAGTTAACTAAGAGATTTATATTGCAAAAACCAGACCTTTTTTTTTCATTCATATTTAGGCTATTTACAAAATGGTTGGTTCAGTAATGAAGATGCCAGAGGATGAATCAACTCCTGAGAAACGGACAGACAAGATATTCCGTCAAATGGATAAAAACATGGATGGTAAATTGTCACTAGAAGAATTTATTGAAGGAGCTAAAAGCGACCCATCTATTGTAAGGTTGTTACAATGTGATCCTCATTCATCTCATTGATATTTTGATAAAAACACTTAACACTGAAAAAAAAAAACTTTTCAGAGTACCAACAGATGGTGATTTTTTTTTTAAATTAAGGTTCTGGACAAGTATTGATTATAATGATTTTATATTCATTTTTATCAGGCCACACCATCAAAGATCTCATGTTGAATGTGTTGGAAGAGCTCAAGAGTGATGTATGTACAGGTTTCCACTATAGTAGGTTTTCTTGCTCTTAAATATTGCAACTTGCAATTTTAATTGTTTTCTACTGATAACTCTAAGGTTGGTATGTACTGTCTTTTTGATATAATATTCTTAAAGTTATTCACATAGTAAGAAATTTGTTATGGTAATAATGTCTGTAATATTTATATAAGTATGTAACTGCATAATGAAAGGGCCTTGTCAGTAAGTTACTTTTACATAAGTTAAAATAACTTTATTTGGATGTTAAGAAAATTTAATGTTTGTTGTACTCAAAAAAAAAAAAAATGGATAAGGCACAAAATAACAGTTCATCATTGACATCAAATTATATGACAAATCCTGGTATCTCTAGATTTTTTTTCTCCAAATATGTGATTTTCAGTGAAGAAAGAATTTGTGAATGAGGTAGTGGACCAGTTTGTTTGGCATCCTGCAGAGGGAGAAACAAATAAAAAAAAAAAAAAAAAAAATAGATTTGGGCCTCTTATGTCATATACAAATAAATTTTGCCCTCTAGTCCACTGAATAATGTTTATGATTGAGTATTATATTATTAATGCTGAGTAAAGAACTGTATATCAGAACCTACAAAAGATACTAATATGACTCGATTAACATGTTTTACAATATATGACTAAACACTAATAATTTGTTTCTGGTTTTGTTGGACCTTAAGACCATTATAATAAACTAAAATTATTACCACTTCACACTTTTATCCTGTGTTCAAAGTTAAACTGTGTGTGATTAACATACTGTAGTGTCTCCAGAAGTGGAATCTGCAAGACAATCTCAAAGGGAATGTGACAAGTATAGAGATTTTCTCCCTAAAACTTTCCTGTCACTAGTATATTCAGCAAGAAGTTTATTGCAAAAAAATATGTCCAGACAAAATTGTTGATGCTCTTAAAATTCTTTTTTCCAAAGAAAAACTACAATAAAACCATAGTAGTAGTTATTCGTAATGTATGCCAAATCACTAGATGTGGTCCTCAACCGGGTATGTAAAGTTAAAAAAAAAAAATTAGGAAACTTTTAGCTTAATTATAGGGTCATGTACACCCATGTATTAAACATCTACACACACTGTAGAAAATTCAACCCCATAAATTTGTTGTCAATGCAAAACGTTTTAGTCCTTAAAAGAGAAACTTCTTTATTACAATAGGAGTGGTAGTCTCATCACATCTAATGCTTACTAAAAATTTAATAATTTTTTGTTGTTGTTGGGATTTAAAATGTAACTATTATTCTTACCATAATATATATCAGAGGGGGGTGTATTTACCATTAAATGTGGTAACTTCATTTTATTCATTGTTTATAAGGTGGATTCCACTGTCAGCCCATATTGTACTCCTCTGGAGTTAACAGCAATCAGCTTTAATACATCTGTTTAACTTCTCGCATAAAATATAGTTATTTGTCATTGTTCATAAATTACTTGGCAGTCATTTAGCTCTCTACAGTCAGCAGGTGCCAACATTCCTGACTGCAAGGAGTATATCTCATAAACACAGACATTGTTATGTCTACATGAATTATCTAGCATTGAGTAGTATAGTAGAACATTTCAGCTTTATCTACTTACCAACTCTGGTTGAAATTCAATGAACACTATTTCAGTAATGTAATACTGAAGTGTGAAAATACATCCTTATGACATGAGTATTATCATTCGGGAAGACAAGTAAAACTAGTGGTTTTATACACTGTTATCATTAGGTACAATCACACTTCAAGATTATAATCTGTATCGACATGCAAGCATGGCTGTGTGGTTAGCATGATGTTTATACCCTGCTGTCACCAAGATAAACTACATTTTCATTTTGGGGGCCATCACTGTAATAAGTGTGGCAGTTAAATCTTGCTCATTTTTGGTTAAAATAGAACTACTAGTTAGGGAGGGATGACTACTTTGTTACCCTATGACAACAAGCTCTGTGTTGCTCTCTGTTCAAACCTTACTACCTCTTCCACAAGAGATGAATATTTCAAATGGGTGAGTGGCTTTAACCAATGAAAGCATCATCTGGTGTGTTTTTTTCTTTAGTTTTATTTGTAAGGAAGAAATTGTTGATTGTGATATTACTGAGGTCATTTCATATGATCCAAGTAAAATGATTTTTCCAGCTATTTACGGATGATCTGAAAATTTTTCAAACTTTCTCCTGACATGGAAGGAAATCTCTGTTCACTTTTTTATATACATCTTATGCACCAGTGTTTGCAATTTTTATCAAGTTTCAAGTCAAGCAACACAACAAAAGAATCTAATGCAAATCATGTGTGAGGAGGAGATTTATTGAAAATTAACCACCAACTAAATTTTTCTTCTAGAGCTTTTGATTGCTTTATCTGATCAGACTGACAGTAGACCACTTTAGTAAGGCTGTAATTTGGATGTGGAAATTGTTGCTTAAAATGCAAGAAGGGCAGACATTTTTCATGACAATGAAACAAACTTAGTGCTTTAATCTGAGCCTTTATTAATTAAGAATATATTTTGACTGTGGTGAATGTTACAGAAAGATACTGTCAATTGATTAACTGTGTCCCAGGCTTGGCCTGGCAGTAGACACTAGTGGCAAGTCACCTTGATTATTAATCAGAAACGTTATTTTGTGCCATGAAAGACCATTGTGAGAGGGAAGTCTTAAAAGTGATTTTTATGAGAAGGTACAAAATATGCAATATTCTCTGTGAAACACATTTTCTATCAACATTTTGGAAATGTGTTGATTTTTATGCGTCATACAATCTAAGTATTAAAGTTAGATTATAAAAACATTTCACAAATATTTTTACAACTTAGTAATTTTGACTATCAAGTTATTTAATTTTTAAAATAAATTACAATATTTTGTGTCTTTGGAACCATGAATGGTGTATCTTAAAATAATTATTGAGTATATATATAATAAACTAGTTCAAACTTCTTTCTCCTTGTTATACTTTTATCTGTAGGTTCTTAATACAAATATAACTTTTCAAACCTAGCCTCGAGTCGAATGATCGTAATTTTATCAATTTTTAATAGGGAGAAAAATAGAATCTTTCAAACAGTATTTATGCTGAATAGTGTGGAACAATTATATATGCAAAAACGGCTCGTTTGGGTTGAGAATATATTTTGCGTAGAAGACAAAGACGTTTTGACCTTTTTCGGTCATTGTCAGGTTCACAAAGAAAGAAAGAGGTAACTGACCGGAAGCTGACCACATGTTTGGAAGGGGTTGTGCAACTGAGTGTCGGAATGTAGAGGGCAGTGTTAGATGGTTGAACATATAATTTTATATTATTTATTATTTAATATAGGTATAAAGGCATTTCTTTGTAGTGGTTTATTTTGGGTTTAAGTTGTTGTATAAGTACGGCTTCTTTAATTTTGCATTTGTTTATGTTTGTTTCTTTATTTAGTATTTGAGTGTTTGCTATGGTTATGTTGTGTTTATTTGACTTGCAGTGTTTGAAAACATGTGAAGGTGACTTTATGTTCTTTGAATCTGGTTTCCACTTTTCTACTTGTTTCTCCAATATAGAAGTCGTGGCAGTTATCACATTGTATTTTATAAATAATGTTGGTGTGGTGTTTGTCAGTGTAGCTTTTACATAGTATAGACCTCAGTTTTGTGCCTGGTTTTTGAATAAATTTGGTGTTAACTGGAATGTCATATTTTGTTACTAGTTTTTGCCAAATGTTGGTTATTTGTCTGCTGATGTCGGGAATATATGGTATGAGGCAGTATATGGTTTCGTGAGTTTTTGATTCGTGAGATATATTTTCTTTTGTTGGTTGATTTTGCTTTCTGTCTAGGTGTGTGTACAAAATTAAAAAAGCCTTACTTATACAACAACTTAAACCCAAAATAAACAAATATAAAGGAACGCTTTTATACCTATATTAAATATAATAAATAATATAAAATTATATATTTAACCATCTAACACCACCCTCTACATTGTGACACTCAGTTACACAGCCCCTCCCAAACATGTGGTCAGCTTCTGGTCAGTTACCTCTTTCTTTCTTTGTGAACCTGACGATGACCGAAGAAGGTCGAAACGTTGTTTGCTCTTCTATGTAAAATATTTTCTCAACCCAAACGAGCCGTTTTTGCATATATATTTCTCTACAAGTGGTTTTCTCAACATTGCTAGTGTGGAACAATTGATCAATAATCATTGCTACAAATTCTTCAAATATCTAGTAATGTAAAGTCTTCATACCAATGTCACTTCTTGTTCTTGTATTATTACTTTAAGTCAGAGATCTTGTGATAAGTTTGGGAATTCTATTCATGTTGGCACTATTTCAAACCAGACACTCAAAGAAATCAAAACAAATGTTTGAGTTATTTTTGAAGACTAAAGTGACTTACTGAAAGAAAGGTTAACTAATATAAAACTTTGAATCTCTTTCAAACTTTACAGTTGCAAACTAAAAGTTAAAATTGCTTTTAAAGGCCGTATCATGGTTTCAGCTCTCTTTATGACCATCATTTGGTGGAAATTAAAACACTTGTATTCTTTTGTCAGAAATCCTTGCTATGCAGTATTAATTATTTGTATAACTGTACAAGTTTCATAATTAACTAAATTTATTCATTTTCAAAACTTTTGTATTTTCATTCTCATCTTAAAAACACTTGTCTGAAAATTTAATTATAACATAGTGATAATTTGATAAAATAAACTTAGTTTCATTATGTTTGTTATTAATTAATGAAATTAAAAATTATTGAAAATATTTCAAAAAGTTGATATACCATAGTTAACTTGGCATAATGTGAAATAAAGTTACTCTTATTTCAGTTTGTAGTCATAATAAAAGTTAGTTAGTGTCCTGCATTGTATATTAAGTACATAAGTTAGCCTAGTGGTAATTACTGTAATATATTTTAGGTGTTTTAACACATAAGATGTGAAATAGAAGCATTTCATAGTTATCTATTTTGAAATTTCAGATTAATTATTAAAGAATTATTGAAAGTTTGTGATAATAAAGTGAGTAACTTTATCTTAGTAACTGAAGCATGTTGCTAACAGCACATATGACAGGTTAGAGATTATTGGTCTTTAAAAACATGACTGTTGATAGCATACTTAGGTAGTGATCTTTTACATCTAGCTGGTCACTAATGACCTGACCTTTTAGTTCAAGAAAGTATCCATTAGTTCTTCAGAAGACTGTATATCTTTCATATAGTGTGGAATTTGAGAAAAAAAGATTTGTAATAAATTAGAAAATTTAAACATTCAACCTCAGGCACTTGAGTGATGAAATATTTTCAAGTTAAACATGTTATATCATTTGAATTACATTCAGTTCCATGTCTTTCTACAAATATTTAAGAAACAAAAATAAAACATACTTATATCCTGGTAGTGGTGTGTTTATATATAATTTGTTTTCTCAGCTCTTCTGAAAAGTTTCTTAAAATTTTCTGTGTTTTCAATTAATTTATAGTGTTGCTGGTATGATAAAAATGTTACTTGAATTATCTTTGCATTTGAATTTAATTAAAAATACATGACAGTAGCTTTATAATGATTCTGAGTTTGTTCCATTCTTATGTTTCTAACAGGTTATTAAAAAAAAAAGCCTAATATACCATACAATAAAATTTTGTTTCAGCCCCATGTCTGAGGGATAATGCTGCTTAACCCATTTTCCAAAAATGTTTTGGGACAAAACTACTTTTCTCCATTGACTAAAGCGTTATGAATTTTATATTTTCCCATTTGTTGTCCAATCAAAGTTGAAAATACGATTTTTTGTGAAGGGCATTATTTACTAGCTTAGAAAACAAATTTCAAAAATTATTTGTATTACTGATCTTTAACACATGCCAACATCTTTGAGCTTTCTTCCAACTAAATGTTTTGTTTGTTAGAAATATACTAACTACAAATAATACAGAGAAGCATTTTTGGTTAAGTGTTTGCTTCAGTGTACTTAATGTATGTACATCTAGTTATGAAGTACATTTATATAATATTTTTAATCTCTGTTATTCTTAACATATGTACGTGTTTGGCAAGAGACTCATTTGTAACAACTTTGGTTCTTTGCATTGAAGAATTACTTTTTGCAAAGGAGAAAATGGAACCATTTCAACCGACATAAGGAACCTCAATTACGTTTCTGTAACAGTCAGCTGTGCTTAAGTTACTTTAGTACTATTAAAACCAAGGAATTTCAGAAGTTTTCATTCCTAAACTTATCACACTATGTAAATAAACATTTGTATATCAAGGTTGTTTTTTTCTAATATACTTGGATTAGATGTTTGTTTGTTTTGTGGGCATTTTTGATTGAATCAGTGTTATTTGTGAACGTTAGTTAAATCCTTATCTTGAATGTCTTTCATGAATTTATGATGTTTTAGGTCTTGTTCAGATTTCTTAGCTTTTACTGTTTGTGTGTATTAAATTATGATGTTTCAAGTAGACATTGTAGATGTAACTCATGTTTAAGTTGTTACCTCTCCTTCAATAAAACGGCATGTAAATAGATCTTAAAGTTCTAAATTTTTCATGTTCTAAAGTCTTTTGTGGTATAATATGCTGTGGTATTGTTGAATGTATTGTGAACTTACTTAATTGCTTGGCATTCATAATAAATATACCCTTATAAAAAAACTAAATGGTTATTTGTCATGTGGTCTATGTGAATAAAAACTGGGCTTTACACACTATAAAGACTGTGTTAGAAACTTTTAAGTTTTGTGATATGATGCTTAAATCCTGAAAGTCAGAAAAGGGTATATTGAATAACTACTTACACTACATTCAATTTTATCTGCCTTATATTAAAAGCAATTTACTGAGCCCTTCGCACCAAATATGCTCGTTTTTTCAACTATGAGAGCATTATTATGCGACCCCGCCAAGCCTACTACCCATTGGTGGCAGGTTGTGATGACCAGGCGTCTTCTTTCTAGTCTTTCACTGCTACGTTAAGGACAGACGGACTACTGTCATAGACAGCCATCACGTGGTTCTGCGTAAAATTTATCACAAACTTCTTGACTTAATACCAAGAATTCAGAGAAAAAAACGATATGATAAGTGTTTGTAAGACATAATTTGTTTTTGTGGCGCGACCCGATGAAATCAAAATGAGGCTCTGACCTGTTTGCGAATGAACAAACTCCACTTGTCATATTGCTATTCGTTTGCTGTTAATACACCACCAATACAACAACTTATTCCTAAGAATCTGATCCAGTAACTGATTCGCTCTTGAACAATGAGGAATAAATGTCAGGTAGTCAGTACTTTGTTTTTTTTTCTTTCACTTGAAATAAACTACGTTGGTGTTTCAAATAGAATCTCCCTTTGTAGCGTCTGATTTTTAATCGTAACTGTTCAGATAGCAGCTAAGAAATGCATATAAATTTTGCTCCCATTGTCAA
Source organism: Tachypleus tridentatus (assembly GCF_004210375.1). Taxonomy (NCBI): domain Eukaryota; kingdom Metazoa; phylum Arthropoda; class Merostomata; order Xiphosura; family Limulidae; genus Tachypleus; species Tachypleus tridentatus. Next base: position 104,480,419 of record NC_134834.1, read on the forward strand.
GAATGGATCTGAGTACCTAAGACTGGTATTATCAACTTCCGTTTGTTTTTTCTTTTACAGTGTGCATGACTGGTCTCTGTTACAACTATCTTAATCTATTTTTGCTTTGTGTTTTTTATTTTTTCCATTTTGACCTGGATGTTCTCTCATTGACCAAACTTTTACAGAGTGATCTTTGATTCATGTAACTCGAGGCTCTGTGCTTTCAGCCATCTGTCTCTTCCTTCGGAGTCTTTGTTGGAAAGGATAACTGGTGATGAATGTTCATATACATAAAATGTACCCTAATCATAATAGGCAGTGAAGTGATTAAAACTTTTAACATAATATTCAACTGACACTGGACTATGACCAACTCTTAAGAATGGTTTGCATGAACATACAGTCGAGTCCCGATCTGGTATATGTTCATCACATAAACTTGACCTAAATTTCAGTAACTTGGAGTCTTCGTTAGTGTACTGTACAACATATCAGTGACATAAAAGTGAACCTGTAATATCCACTGATAATAATGGACAGCTCTAGGAGGAAAGAAGCGTGAAATATTAATAGAATGCATCTTTCAAAACCAGCAGCTTAACATCTTTGCTACTGAAAGACAGATTAGCAAATCCTAACAAGTAACTAAACGTTATTTTAATAGCAAGTTAATTTTTATCTCTAAACAACATCAGCTTATAAAACAGTTGATAAAGAACCAGTTACTTATCTTCTAGTGTACAGAATAATTGTAAAAAACACTTGGACTGACTGACTTGCCAAACAAAAACTAGTTCAAAATGGCTACCAGATCGTATCGTAGTATGTTGAAATAGGTAACCCAAAAAAACCTCAGAAGTGAATTATTAAAGAAGAAATTTGTGTTCATACATATTACATAACTACCTATAATTGCAATTGTATGTTAAAACAGTAATGTTTTCTGTAAAGTTTATGAAAGCGTCTAGAGAAAAACGTTTTGAATCCTCTCACACACTCATAAATACATCAACTACCACCAAACTAGAACCTCTTTAGTGATAAGTATGAAGGCTTATAGTGCTAAAAACTAAGTTTCCATGGAAGAAGAGGTCAACCGTTATACCTAATCTTCCCAGATATAAATACCGATTCGAATCAGATTGGGATAACGGATTTTCATATTTCGAGTGATCATAGTACAGATAATCTATTGTGTAACTTTGTGCTTCATTACAAAAAATAACATTCCATGTGCAACGCATTAAATATTGCTTTATATTTTGTTTACAAAAATTCCACTAAGAATAAAGAATTTAACGTACAAAACAGAAACGTCAAGAGTGGGCTTCACTTGACTGTTACCTGCACATAGAAGCCAGGTTCTAGAGAAGCAGTGACGTGTTTAGGTAGGGGCTAGAGGAGGCCCATTCCCATGGTCTAAATAGGGGCTCATTGATAACTTTATGTAAAATTACATGGGGTGTGGAACTCACAAAAATTAACCTTGTTAGCCTGTTGTATAGGTGTATGTGCAATAACAAACTACAAGCGCCTTCATTCGTGGTCAAGATAATTAGGTGTTTTGTTTAACTGGCTAGTTTGTATTTATAGTATTAAAAGCTGCAACTCCCTAATGTGGATGCCTATGTGTTGTGAGGGGGCTTCCCAGAATAATTTGTCTTTTCAGTTTACTTCCTCTGTAATCTGAATGTCAACCTACGTGTTTGGTTTACGTGGCGACTCGTGAAGGGTAGGTAGAGGATTCTGGTGGTTGTGGGGTCCAACACACCACTTTGGCTTTGATTTACTCGAGTAGCTCTCCCAGAGTCAATTGGCTAGATCTGTTAGGCTGAGGTCAACAAAGTAGCAGTGTTGGACATTCTAAACAGTTATGGATATTGTGCCTGGTGTAGTATTTACGAAACTGGCGTTGGTGCAGCGTCCTTGTTTAGCATTGTAATGTATCCCCCTCATAGGACTCTATAGTGGGTGCTAAATCTTATTTTATTTTGGATCCTTCAAAAAATACAAAATGGCTAATCGGTAAACCATCACGTCTTGATGACTGAATATTAGTCTCCACCTCGTTCTATTATACCACATTCTGTGTCAGACATACGTTAGAGCAAATGTCTCTCTTTTTAATTCAGAAGGGATTGAAGAGACTTACTGGTTTTCCAGAGCCAATCAAGAAGCTATGTTCTGGGGACATTTTGATGAAAAGGCCTACTCCGAAACAGTGAACTCCTCACGAGTTTGAAAATCATTGAGGATATATCCAATGAGTATACTCCCCATGCTACTTTGAATTCCTTACGAGGAATTACTGTTTAAAGGGAGACTTGAGGTGCATCCTCTAGTAGGAGATTCACGCTGGTTTCTCTAACCAATAAGTTTCTGCAGTGTGATATATCGTCACTCGTAAAGAAGAAATTATGCTGCCTATCCGTTTCCTTATTTTGACATTTACATTGCCACTGTCAAGATAGGTTTTCTGAATTGCAAGGTAAGGCCATATATACCTAGTTGTTTCCAGTATCCACAGTTCTGTCATCCAACGACATCTTGTTGTGGTTCTATGACATGTAATAGTTGTGGTGCCAAAGACCACTACTTCTATGAGTAACTGGACCCTCCCTCAATGCGTCAATTGTAATGATTTCCCCTCTACAGTTGTTTTTGCTCTAAGTTGGTGGAGAAGAAAGAGGTACAGCATTTTAAACACTTAATAACATTTATTTCCTGGAGGCTCAAAAGTTGTTGTCCCTCACTTCATCTTAGACTTGTGCTGCTGCACAACATTCCACTACTATAGTTGGTGTGCAGACAGTGCTTACTGTACCTCTGTCAGAGTTTTTACATCATGTGAAGAGCCTTTAACCTCAATGAAGAATCGAGTTGACAAATCAACGTCTAGACCTATTTCTGTTCCTGTCATTCCTTCCATTGACTGCTCGTGTCCACTTCCTTCGACCCTGGCTTCTGATGTTTCTTTGTGTCCACCTTACTCGGCCCTGAGAAGCAGAACGATTATTTGTTCACGCCCTCAATAGCTGAAATTTATGTCTACCGCAAGAAACCTTCCCACTTGACCCAGGACAGGATCTATGAAAATCAACAGACCTCCTAATAAAGAAAAAGTGTGGTCGTAAATCTAAGGGTTCTCCACCAAATTCTCTTCCACCTAAGTAAAAATAGCCACTTTGATACAGTGGAACTTCTGAAATTTCCTTTCTAATCTGGATGATTTATTCATACCATCCTGTGTGTCATTCATTACAGAAAATATTCCTAAAAACTGCAAATACACTCACCTTTCGACAGTTTTCTGTATACTGGAATGACAGGTTGTATGATGGGCATAGAGGAGTAGTGCTGCTGGTTGACCAGCACGTGTTCATTTTGTCTATTTCACTTGATACACTCTTTAAGGCGGTAGTCATCCATTTTCATTAGATCTTACCATCACTGTTTATTCTCTAAACCTCTCCTGGACCTTTATGCTCTCGTTGAACAGTTGCTATCTTTTTTTTTTTTTAATCCTGAGAGACTAATGGATACAATTCTCTCTGAGGTGGTGCTGATATTGATGGAAGGGGCATCCCTTAGAACGTTTGCTCTGTGTGTTTGTGTGTTTTCTTATAGCAAAGCACATCTGGCTATTTGCTGAGCCCACCGAGGGGAATCGAAACCCTGATTTTAGCGTTGTAAATCCGTAGACATACCACTGTAGTAACGGGGGTCGTTTGCTCTGAGATAACAAGCTATCTCACTTCAGGACTGGTTCTTATATTTATTTCTATGCAACTAGTCAGTCTTATACTGGCACTGATTTATCTCCTCCTCTTGACTTTTTTGAAGGGTTGACAGTGACCCATGGGTCGATGATCATTTTCCTATAATTTTGATGGAAATTGACCCTCTATCACCACTCTCTCAGAACTTAATCCTGCTGTCTTCTGTTTGCCATCAACATACAACTGTGTGTTAATACTGACTGAATTTATTTTCCAGACAGCTGCTCGGTCTATTCCTAAAATCTCGACACGTTTTCCACGCTATCCTCGTCCATGGTAAAGTCCTGGCTGCCAGGAAACACAGAAGGCTCAAAACAGGCTTGGGCAGATATCCCATTCTTTCAAACTCTGTTACTTTCCCTCAGGTCTGTGCTTTTGCTTAGCAGATTAGACATCAAAGCCAAAAGAAATCTCGTATTAAGTTTACAACTACCACCTCTCTTCTACTACCATTTCATAAGACGAGATTCAGAAGGACAATCAGAAGTATTCATCCCATTTCCTTTCCATCTTGCTCTCTAATGACCAGGAAATCGCTGGTGTACAGAGTGTTGCTAATACTTTTACAAGAAAATATTTTTCTCGTGCATCCA